>NW_027286292.1:22890915-23098415 GCF_022747635.1 Hetaerina americana
AGCATTATGACGGAAAAACTCCAAATCAGTCTCCGAATAGACCACACGATTGCATTTAATCTCCACCGAGGCCATACGCAGTACCCGTCTAACCAAAAGTTTTCACACCCATTTTTTGCGCAAATTTGAAAATGCTGTATACTAGTTGTTGTAGTATACCACACTATTCGTCGACGCAAAAATGTATAAAAACATTGATTAAGGTTTTTAAATACAAGTAAAGGACACTCATTTGTAGTTTTGACGTTTTGACGGCAATGCCGCCATCACTGGATTTTGATGATGACGGCCGTGCCGTCAAAACGTCAAAACTACATATGCGAGTGTATTTTCTTTGTGTTTCGGTGTTTCAAAATCTTAATCCATGTTATATATATATATACATATATATATATACATATATATATATATATATATATATATATATATATATATATATATATATATATGATATATATATATATATATATATATATATATATATCATCTCTTCCAAGAAAATTCAATAAAAATATTTGAATAATCACTTGTGAATCCGATACGTTTTGGTCTCACGTCAGCGTTTTAACGGGTAAACGTTAATCCGCTAAGCCATCAGAGGTCAAAAATGACGAAGAAATAGTACAGAATGCAGTAAAATTTAATGTCTTCAAGAAATATTTTGAAACCATGTACATACCACAGCAACGACTCAAATCATAATGTTAATTTCCCTTGGCCTCAATCAACGAGTTAATGGTGTATTAGCAGACCGCAGGGAATAGTGGAAAAATTGAATACTATGCTGATGTTGAAGGCATTTTAATCGTAAGTACAGGCTGATCATATTTATGCCCGTCGACAGCAGCGTATTCGGCTATTTCAGCGCAGATTAATAATCAGGTATGCTGAGACCCACAATATCGTGCGTGAAGATCATAATAACCAATATTTTGTAGTTTCAATCAGTATATCAACATCTTTATAATCTTTAAAAGTAAATCCTTTTTATATGCATCGTTAAATAGGCTAATATCGAACCTACTATAATGTGAAGTAAATGACTCTGCCGTGAATTGTGTTCACAATTTCCATTGTTAATGTAAATAAAAAGTAATATAGGGGAGCAAGCATACATTTTTTTCATGTACTCGATTGGATTTTATGAAATTTATGAATGCAAAAGCAAATGCGTCTGTGCCCCGAAAATTTAATTTTTTCTATAAAATGGTGCACGAATAGTAAGAAAATGCACGTGGCCCGAAGCACATTTTCATTGTTTTGACATCACCACTTACCTTTCTTGTTGCCAAGGAGAGGCAAATTTATGTCCAAACAAAATAAAGTTAAACATTGTATTATTAATATCTAAATTTATCAATTACCATTCACTCGTACCAAAATTTATATGATGTAAATTACGTGCATATAGTATTTCATAACTCTTCGTCTACGTAATACCCCACAAGCCGCCGAAAGGGGTTGTGGTGGGGGGTGTTTGGTCACCAGTCATGCATGCACAATCCTAATCATAACATCTCTACGCAAATATTAGTTTGATCGACTGGAACACAGTTAATCACACGAAAGTAGGTACTTATATGGATACATATTCAATAACAGGATAGATACATTCAAATTATGTGGGAGAAATGTTAAAAATATGGATTGCATTAAATGAAGTAATAACGTGCAGGATATCGCCAAAATATGTAGACTGCCAATGCTAATTATCTCCTACGCTAGGATTGCTGCCATATCTATTTTGACCTCTTCGAGGAAAAAATGACATTTAGTCCGTTCTAATTACTATCTCCCTCTTTTAACTTACGTGGTCTAACCTACCACAGTACGTAGGGGCGTTTAATATGTCTTTAACATTTTCAGATTAGTAACCCAACTCAAATTTACCTTGTAGGTTTAACCTGCATTTAAGCCTACGATCAACTCGTGGCTCCCATTCTAGTTCTTTCAATAGTGTCCTGACACTGCTACCTTGTTCATAAGACATTTTCACAACCCTAGCTGCTCTACGTTGTACTCGATCTGTAGTTCCAATATTGAGCTTGCCTCGTGAAGTTCCGATACATTCGCAGGATACTCCAGGTGGGGTCTAACTAACGTAAAATGACAAAGCCCCTTAACCCTCTCATTACAATTCCCCAGTATCATTTTCATACATGGACGCACCCAAAAGTGGTAGGACTGATTTTTTTACAAGAATTTTATTGATGATATACTTACATCGACTTAATAATCTTCAAAGTATGCTCCTTGAGCTGCTACACACTTAGTATAACGTTGCTCCCATTCCCGTACGCCCGCTGAAAATTTTCTTTGGGGATGCCGTTGATGACCCTCGTCGAAGCCTCTTGAACGGCCTTTATCGAGTCAAAACGTCGTCCCTTGAGCTGTCTTTTCATCAGGGGGAAGAAGAAGAAGTCCGGTGGTGCCAGATCGGGAGAATAGGGCGGGTGCGGCAACGTGGCAACGCCGTATTTGGCCAGGAGCTGTCTGACGACGAGCGCACCATGGCAGAATATTCGGCACCATCTTGGCGCACACCTTGCGCATGGCCAAATCCTGTGAAATAATGCGTTGGACGTTGGATGCAGACAGACCCAACTGGTCTGCAATTTCTTCACTGGTTAAGCGTCGGTCTGTGTTCAGCAGTGTCCTCACTCTGTCCACATTCGTGTCGGTTCTTGCCGTAAACGGCCGTCCGGAGCGATGGTCGTCTTCAACGAGCTCCCTATCCTCTTTAAACAACTTGTGCCACTCAAATGGAACGGCTTAAGGCAGTGTCCCCATAAGCCTGCTTGATCATATCGAGGGTCTCAGTTGTCGTCTTCCCGAGTTTCGCACAAAACTTCATGGAATAACGTTGCTCTAAATTCAGATTCATTTTGTTTTTCGACGCGGACAAAAACCTTGCTTCACTAAAAACGGTGTCCTCACTCAACGACAGCCCGCAGAAAACTGAGGTTGGTGTCGGTCTGTTGCTAAGAGCCCCCTCCACCTTACCCTGCCAGGCAGACCCCCTTCACCGCTCCGTTCGCGTCAGAGAAAATCAGTCCTACCACTTTTGGGTGCGACCCTGTATATCCTAACGTTTTATTTGCAACTCCTCATATTTCATGAATGTGTTTTCCCTACATCACATTCTTAGTTATCGTTACACCTACGTATTTTACCGATTATACGTTTGATGTATTGGTTCCCATTTTAGTGAAGGTGTTTTCGGGTGAAATACTACCCCTTCATAAATTTTACGAGCATGTATTCAAATTTAATCCTATCTTCCATGTATCGCACAACTTTTGGATTGCATTTAGGTCATTAGGTAATGATACCTTATCTCCATTGCCGGATATTTCCCTACATATCGTTGTATCATGAGCAAATAAATGAAATTTACTGAAAACCTGGATCCTTATGTATTTAATGTATAAAAGGAGCAATAGCAGACCGATGCACTTCCTTGTGGCACACGCTATGTCACGCTTACTTTGTCCGATGATACCCCGTCTATTACGACACTTCGCTCGCGGCTAATTAAAAATTAATGAATCTTGTTAGGAATATTCCTAACTTTTGGATCAATTTCCTTTGAAAAACTTTCTCGAATGCCCTTTTAATGTCTAGAAATCTAGGATTGACTTGAAAATTATTTTCATCCGAGACCAAAATACTACGAACGAAAGGTGCCAGTTGGACCTCGCAAGATTAATCCTTTTGGAAACCGTGTTGTTTTTTGTAAGTAAACTCTGAAAATTGAGATATTTCATGACTGAACTTGTAATAATGTACTCTGAGATATTGCATGAGATGAATGTGAGAGAGATGTGTCGGTAATCAGATCTTCTCCGTTGCCCTTTTTAAACATGGGAGTGGAATAGGCTTTTTTCCAGTCATTGGATACAGTGAGATCATTTACGGATTTATTGAATATTTTTTCAAAATAAGGAACATCCCTGAGGTCATCGTTTTGTGTACTCAAGCAGGGATTTGATCAAGGCCTGCCGATTAGTGTGGACTGGTATATCTAAGTTGGCGTTCGATTCCAAGAGAAGACATTGCAATTCAGACAAAGGGTCATAGAAGCGAACCTTTCCTTCCCTAATTTACATGTTGTGTTTGGATTGGACGGGTGTAACGATCAAAACGGTTTATCAACTCCTTTACTACGAGTATTTTTTATTATTCATACCATATGAATTTTCCTTTAGGATAACTGCAGCATTCGTGAAAAATTCCTTTAATATTTTAAATGATGCATCTCCCAACGTCATTTAATAGAATGGTACTCAATATCTATAAATTTAATTGAATGAAATGATTGTCTGAATATTAGAGTATCCCAATCAGGAAGATATTAGCAACAATGACAATATTTTCCTTTCTTTCTGTTTAAATAAACATCTTAGACGAATTTTGGCACAGCAGTGCTCAAAGATATGCCTGAGATATCTGCAAAATAAAAAAGTATTAATTTAGAATTTCTTAAAATTAATGAATTATATCTATTTTAAATTTTTCTGCCATGTCTCTAAAATATATAAGCAGTTTTTAGGCAAACATGAATGAATTATTTGAATTTTCTCTATAATGAACACCTCAATGTTCATTGCTGCATTTTTTCCTTCAAAGTTATTTGTCTTTTAATACTTAAACCTCGATTTCATCTGTGACATTTTCTAAACCTTAATAAACATCTGAAAAATCAACCTACTGTTCACATCATGACGAATCTGTACGGGATTGAGTTCTTAAATTTCTCTTCTTAAAACTATTTAGTTGGAGCGTAATTATTACGAATTTTAACACAAAACGCTTACCGCCCGGTTCGTCTTTCGGGACATCTTGAAATGCATCTCTCTTTATTCATTTTACGAGTATACAACGGGTACGGTCAACGATTAATTGGAACTAAAAAATTATAACGTTACAAAAACAATTTTAATTTGTCATTTTATAAGTCTTAATGCTTCCATTAGCTACTTTAAAGCGTTTCTTGGCATGACGAAGGCCGTTACTGTAGAACTCAAGAGATTGCGTCGAAAACTTGTTGTTCCACATTTTGAATGACATTTGTGTTGCCAAATCTCAAACCCACCCATGGTTTTCTGAGTCCTGGAAATGAGAAAGATTGATTGAGGTGACATTTGGAGAATAGCCCGGATGTGACAAAATTTCAAAGCCACATCACTTTGATTGCCGGTCAAGCCGTGATCGCGATTGCAGATTGTACCATGTTTGCATCTGAGAAGCCCTTAGTGGTCGTGGAACCCAGCGTGCTAACAACTTTGACATGTTCCGTTCTACAAGAATAATTGTTTGCACTCTACCGTGACTAATATCAGTCTCATTTATGATCTATTGAATGGATGCTCTTCGACCTATTATGATAAAGTCGTCCACTTCCTTTATTGTGGCGGTATCGTCCGTGAGTGATGATCTTCCACTTCTTGGATCGTCTGTGTGGGACATGTGGGCAGTTTGAAAATTTATTTTCTACATCACAGCTTGGTCAATGATAGGCTATTATTTCCAAAAATAGCCATAATTTCATCGCGGATCTGCCGGGCACGGTAACGTTTGAAATGAAGGAAATTAATTACACTGTGAGCCCCTATCTTCGCCATACTATGAGTTGCTTCAATCTACGGCTTCCTGGAAGAAAATAAAAAAAGTAATATCTGAAATGTATACCATTATATATATATATATATATATATATATATATATATATATATACATATATACATATATATATATATATATATATATATATATATATATATATATATATATATATATATATATATATATATATATAATATATATATATATATATCCCTCCCCGGACTACAACCTTGACGTGGTGGAAGGGCTTGTGCGTTCCGATGACCCCTAGATCTGTGCTGGCGGGAGTAATAATAATTGCTCCTGGCAGGGTCTCCCATGCCAGATAGGTCGAAGGTTATGAGCCAGACGAAAGGTAGTCCACGCAGCGTCTGTTCCTCAGTGAGGCGGCTGCAATGCCGTCTGACCCCAATGGGGCGGCCAGTAAGTGATGGTGTCACGTCAAAAACACTATTGAGGAAGGCAACGGGAAACCACCTCAATTATCATTCCCAAGATTTACATGACGGACAAGACATAGATTTTGAGTCCTGGCACTACGGGGCTCGGTCCAATCGGCGTGTGTCGTGCCCAGCAGCGAGGGAGGCAAGGCTTCCGCGGTCGTCATCCCACGAAACCCTTGCAAGGGAAAACCAGAAGCAGCAGGGCAAAAAACGCACGAGAAGAAGACCAAGTTAGTTAGAATAGGAACGTGGAATGTTAGGACAATGATGAGGAACGAAAAATTGGGGAATGTTAAGCGAGAGATGGAAAGGGGAAATATAGATATTTTAGGTCTATGCGAGGTGAGATGGAAAGATAGCGGGGATTACTGGGGTGATAAGTATAGAAAAATATACAGCGGCGGGGACGAGAGCCAACGAGGGGTTGCCATAGTATTAAACGAAAAGGTAGGAAGAAGCGTAGTCAACATTGAGCAGGTAACGGATAGAATACTACTGGTAGAGATAAAAGCAGAACCAACGAATTTGGTTATTATCCAGGTATACATGCCACCGAGCAACCATAAGGAAGAAGAGGTCGATAGGATATGCGACCAGTTAGAGGACATAATCGCGTGTGTTCCTGCAGAGAAACATTTGATAGTAATGGGGGATTGGAATGCGACGGTAGGCGAAGGAAGAGATGGTGACGAGGTGGGGGACTACGGTTTAGGCACGAGGAATGACCGCGGGGAGAAAGCAGTTGAGTTCTGCAGGAGACTGGCGTTAGTCATCACCAACACTTGGTTTATACACCACAAAAGACGCAGGTATACATGGAAAATGCCAGGTGACTCAGAAAAGTATCAGCTAGATTATATCCTTGTTAGACACAGGTTTAGGAACAGTGTGATAAATTCACACAGCTTCCCGGGAGCGGATGCAGACTCTGACCACAATTTAGTTGTTATGAAATGTAGCGTCCGTTTCAAAAAGATAAGGCAGGGGCGGCGAGTTAGAAAATGGAATGTAGAAGCATTAAATGGCTTGAAAAGGAAGGAATACAAACAGGCTGTAGAGGAAATCATGGAGGATGGTAATGGGCTAAGTACTATGGAAGAAAAATGGGAAAGTATCAAGAAAAGGTTGTCTAAAGCCGCAAAAGACACGATTGGAACCGTTAACGCTAAAAGGACAAGGAAACCATGGATCACGGATGAGATGATTACAAAGATGGACGAGCGGCGAAAATGGAAGAATGTAAATACAGAATTAGGCAAAATGCAGTACAAAGAATTAAACAATAAATTGAGGCGGGCAACAAATAAAGCAAAAGAAGCATGTTGGAAGACGTAGTGCGAGGATATGAAAAGTCTGCAGAGGAAGGGTGAAATCGGTGCGCTGTGCAGCAAAGTTAAATCTTTATCGGGAAGTAAGAAGGGGAGATCTATGCTAACCGTTAGAGATAAGGCAGGTAAGGTAATAGTTGACACAGGAAAGATCCAAGAGAGATGGAAGGAATATATAGAAGAACTGTATAGTAAAGATCTTAGACCAACAAAGTTAGACATTGAAAAGGAACATGACGTAGAGGAAGATAGCTTAGGTCCGGGCATACTAGACAATGAGATAGAAAGGGCATTAAGGGAGATGAAACTAAATAAGGCCGTGGGGGTGGATAACATTCCCGTGGAACTTTAAAAATTCTTAGAAAAATGTGGGAGGAAGAGGCTATATGGGCTGATCCGTAGTATTTATGAGGAGGGAATCTGGCCGGAAGACTTTGTGAGGTCGGTTTTAGTTCCTATTCCGAAAAAGGTAAAGGCCACGTCTTGTGAGGACTACAGGACAATTAGTTTGATATCCCACGCAGCTAAAGTTGTTCTCAGGATCATAAAAAAGGATAGAGAGTAGAGCTAATGATTACTTACGGGATGACCAGTTTGAGTTTAGGAAGGGGAGAGGTACGCGTGATGCCATTGCAGTAATAAGATTATTAATCGAGAGGAATATACAAAACACACAAAGGAGGTATTTGCCTGTTTCGTAGATTTCGAAAAAGCGTTTGATAGAGTGAATTGGGAAAAACTAATTAGTATTCTGCAGAAAATAGGAATAGATTGGAGGGAAAGGAGGCTAATCCGCAACCTGTACATGTCTCAGACTGCTCAGGTGCGAGTGGGGAACGGGGAGTCCGGTTGGGCAGTGTTAGGAAGAGGGGTAAGGTAGGGTTGCCCATTATCACCGTTGCTGTTCAACCTGTATGCAGAGGAAATGATCAAAGAGGCATGGGAAGAACTGGAGGTGGGAATGAAAGTTGGCGGGGAATTCGTAAAATCAGTTAGGTTTGCTAATGACCAAGCTTTAGTTTGTCAGTCAGCCAAGGGGCTGCAAGCATTGCTGAGTGAATTGGAAATTCAGTGCGACAGGTATGGGATGAGAATCAATATTAATAAAACAAAGGTTTTGCGATTTTCAAGAAAGAAAAGGGCTAAGCTTAACATTAAAATAGGAGGGCAAAAACTAGAGCAGGTAGAACAGTTTACGTATCTCGGTAGTGTTTGGGACCAACACGGTCAAAGTAGTAGGGACGTAAGGAGAAGAATTGCGCTAGGCAAAGAGGCTTTCACAAGGAGGAGGGAGTTGATGAGAGGGACGTTGAGTGAGGATGTTAAGAAAAGACTCGTAAAAACTTTGATATGGAGCGTAGCTATGTACGGTGCGGAAACGTAGTCATTGAAACAGGAGGATAGACGTAGACTGGAGGCTTTTGAAATGTGGGTTTGGAGAAGAATGGAGAAGGTGAAATGGACAGAGAAGAAAATAAATGAGGAAGTACTTGGTATGGTTGGCGAAGAGAGGGGTTTGTTGGGAGAAATCCTATGGAGGCAGGAAAAGTGGATGAAGGGGGTATGGACCGGCAGTGGGATGTTGAAGACTGTGATAGAGGGGAGAATGTTGGGCAAACGAGGAAAGGGAAGGAACAGGATAGGGATGTTGGACGGGATGAAGGGAGGAAGAAAGTACTCAGAGCTAAAGAGGGACCTAATGCAGTAGGATGTTGTGTTTTGCTAGGGGTCACAAATTATTTAAATAGTAATTATATCCAGCCAAAAACCTGCCTTAACCTGTAGATTACCTAATAATATATATATATATATATATATATATATATATATATATATATATATATATATATATATATATATATATATATATAACGATTGTAAGGAAAAACTTACACTAGCGGCATAATAATAGACTGACACAATATAGCACAAATAGAAAAGAATAGCAACATTTAAAAGAACACTCACGCGGTAAATTGTTCGAGCTTTCGGCCCTCTCAGATGCCTTCTTCAAGTGAGACTGAAAATATACTAGAGAGGGGAAAGGGGTATGGGCGGGGAGGGGAGATGTGGAGGAAATGCTGGGAGGGAAATTAAGGATGGCGGTTAAGGGTGGGAATTTTGAAAGAACGGAAAGCTAATATGTAGGCGGATTCACGAGTTCTCACCTCTATGTTATTGGCTGAATCAGGTAGGGATTCTAGGATGCTAAGAGCAAAACACTGGTCGAATGAAAGGTTGTGCGAATTGGCGTTTGAAGGGATAGGAAGAGAAGAGAGTGAGGCAGAATTGCAGGAGTACCGGTGATTATTCATTCGAATGGATAAGGGGGTAATGCATTCACCTATGTAAAAGGAAGTGCAATGTTTGCATGAAAAAATATAAATTATGTTTTTTGATAGGCAATTAGCGTGGGAACGAGGTCAGGGGGCAATGAGGGGATGTAGGGAGAGGGGAGTAGACCTAATAAGAAGACAGGTTTTACATCGGGGGCGGTTGCAAGTAGGGGAAATATCCGGAAATTTTTCACGGGGGGCGCCAAAGGGTTGGTGGAAAGCTGTCATCCTGAACACACGAAACGCTCGATTCTTAACTCTCTCTCTATCCGCGGACACCGAATTTGAAACACCACAGCCACTCTCAACAAATACCTTGACAATCTACATCTTGCACTCCTCAAAGAAAAGAAAACACAGATAATCAGATTCTCAAGAAAAAGGAAGGTTAAGACAATGCTGAATTATCGGGAACACAAATTACGTTAGGAGCAAAAGCTTAGCTATACAGAAAGTGTTTTCAGGACGGTGAACAAAGTAGATGGGTCATATTAGGAAGAATCACGTCAAATCGGGAACATTCATGGAAAGGAAGGAGTTCATATTTAGACACCTTCCTGTAAGACGTCAAGATAAGCCTAGTGAAAACTCATATATGGGACGTGATTTTGAATATCTCGGGAACTTAGCCATTGAGGTAAAAGGATTCAGCGTAGATTGGATGCTTTTCAGATGTGGGTCTGAAGAAGAATCGAAAAAATGCAATGGATGGAAGGAACAACAAATGATTAAGTTTTAGGCGTGGCAGAGGGATAGATACGGCAGCTGGGATCTATTCGCATAATGCAGGTCCATTGTATGCAAGAGATATTGAGAGGCAATGCTATGCTGAAAATGGCAACAGAGGCTAGAATGTTGGGAACGTGAAGTAGAGGGAGGAATTGAATGGGGGCATCGGGTAGAGTGTAGGAAGGCAGAATGCATGTAGAGAGTAGAGATTTCGTTCGTTTTATACATAATATGGATTTTATATTGTGTGTCGTGATGTTCATGGCTTAGAAGTAAAGTTTCGTGTAGTTCCATGGTTCATTCAAAACAAACCCTAACTCAGTTTCCTGTCCGCCAATATAAGGAAACGAGTGGACAGGGAGGTGGCGGAGGAAATGTGGGAGAAGCCAGTGATACTCGTATGTATTAGTATATTGGCTTGCTATCCGACAGTAAAATTCATTCATTGGACACTTCCACCCTTTAAAAATTCTCTATTTACGTTAAAATACTTTCAATGTGTGGCTTTATTTCCAACAATTTTTCCAATTGATACACAAATATTCAGTTTTCCTAATCAAATGGTGCTCCTTTCGTCTCCATGAGGAAAAGTGCATCGTTTTCTCGATCTTCCAGGGAAAAATTGTTCTTTACTCGCGATGATTATCAAAACTAAAAATTCAATGTTCACAGCTGCCACAGAGTAAATCACTCTATTTGTCTACCATATTCCTTTCCCGCTGGTTCATCTTCTTTAAACGTAATTAATGGAAAAAACCGATTAGTTCACATTACCTTTGGAGAGCATTATGTAAGACTTAAGTTTTTAATTTATTCGTAATTTCGTCAATGGATGCAATGTGAAGCAGAAAGAGATTATTGAAATGAAATGAAATAATTTACTTTTTATTCATTTCAGTATATTATGCAAATTCCATAAAGTTATGCGCGAGACAACAAATTTTAGAAAGAGATTATTTTACTGGAAATGGCTCGACTTCCTCTCTTCCAGACACTATCAAATACGCTTCTTTAGACTGCGGCATTTCAATGATTCCGATTTCTCATAGAGTATTTTTTTCAAAAAGATAATGATATTATTTTTAACGTCGTCGGTCAAAATCTCCTCGTAATCCCTTCGAGACCAGAGATCCGATTAAGATAATGTTTTTTACTTTAACTTTTACGGTTTATCAGTTGAACTTATTGTGCAAATGGCCAATTTAATTTGGAGTAAATCCCGCGGTGTTTAGTTGTTCGTTGATGAGGTGGGGATTCAAGCTAGGCCTCCAGGTACGAGTTATGTAATGGAGAATCCCCATTATTACCAGACTCTTGTGGCATTATCCCGAAAGATTGCCGCAAATTGGAAACACTTTTCAGCGAGTTCCACATCGCTTACAAATGGTGCCTCGTTTCATCATATTCATATTTAAGATTGGATTTTGGTAGATCTTGAATCACTCCCTAGTGCCGAAACATCTACATTCCCAGCATTGTTTCTTACTTTTTGCCCTATACTCTTTCCTAACTTAGTTCATCATTCCGTCTGTGATCCTTCCTGGAGCAAATGTGCCGATTCATTTCCCACGTATTCTCTGTCTAAAAAATATCCTTACTTGTACGATTATTATGTCTGTTAAATCATTATTTCTCAATATCTACGCTATCCACTCTGATCTTCTTTGAATTTCGAATAGTATCATCTCTAACGAATCTCTCACATATTTGTGAGAGGATGAGACAGCCATTTCACTTTTCTACTCCGAGGTAAACTGAGAAGTATAATGCCAGCATAATATCCATATATGATGGCTTGGGGAAATGATAATTCTCGCCATTCACTGCGCTCGCGGTCGTTTGAACGCTAAGCTTTGTATCATTTATTTATTTACCAATTAATATAAATTCCATAGGATATTGGCAGAGTGAAACTAAGGATAAAGTTTATTCCTCGGTAAAGTATCATTTAATGGGGAGGTAGGAAACTGACGGTGTTTTCTGCTATTTTTCACTGTATTCAGTTTCTTTTCATCAGAAAACAGCAAGAGAAATGGTTTTACCTCCAACCGTAACGTATACGGAAGAACAAAGTTGAAAGAATAATTTTTAAAATTAGCATATTGATCAATATTTTACTCATTTTTACAAGTAATTTCATTTCTTTTAGGTATATCTAAATTAAACCTTTTTAGCGTAGTAAGAAAATTGCATGCATTACTGATTTGTGGAAAAAATCAAAGGAATTGTCCTTATCTAAAAAGTTTTATCCTCTGATGATATCCAAAATTTAGGAAAAATATATGGACAAATGTGGAAAAGCTTTTACATAACATCAACATCTCACAATTATAAAATATTGTCCAATGCCAAGAATTGATAAATTTTTTTGATTGATTTTGAACAAAAATGATACAAAATACCTGCTGGTTTGTCGTCTTTACAATTGATCATTCAAGATGGGTTTTTCCTGGGTCCTTTCACATTCATGTTCCTCTTGTTTGCGAGTAAATTGGGATTGTTAGCAATAATTTGCAGATGAAAAATACCAACTCATCATTTTTCTCTCAATAAAGAGAAGCCATCTACATTAATTTTAATTTAGTCAGTGTTTAATATTGATTGACAAGGAAACTTAACTCTAACCTCTGAAAATTAGAATACAACGGAAATCGGACGCATTTGATGGGATGTAGGTCACTAAATAAGGATTAGGTTACTACATGCTCCACATATGACTTTTCGCGTTGAAAAATCGTCTTACTCAACATCAAGGAAATCTCCATGGGCATGAGTGGAATAAACAACGATAGACTGGTCCATGGGGCCTAACTATCAGGATAGAATTCTTGTAGCTTACATATGGTCACTAAAACAACGAGAGTCAAAGATCAGCGTCCTACGAGATTCGTTATTTGGACGTTCACCGTAATTCCAGAAGGAAAGGTCGGTTCCATGCATCCCTAAATGCCTGACAGCGCCTTCACTGCTTGAAAGATTTACGACTGCTATTTCCCTTCTGTTTAATTCTCCTTCCTCTCACCCCCGATGCACCTCTCTCTTCTCACCCTCAAATATCTTCCCAAACTTCTACTCGTCTCCGACCGCTACCACCACACCTTCCGATATAAAAGTCCTAATTTGATTTCCCTGGCCACCCCAAGCAGAGAGGATACGTGGCTCTCTAAGGCCAAGAAACTCTAGGGAAGCCCTTCCCTGCCGTCCTCTCTCAAAGACTTCCTCCGACACAAATCCTGCAAATAAACCCTTATAATAGTCAAGTACTGCGAGGCAGAGAATTTAACCATTTTCATCACAAAAAAAGTAAATTATAGAGGTATATACGGTAAATTCCTAGTAATATAAGGTTGTCAGCCCATTTTTTGTACAAAATAAGAAGAAGAGCAAGAATGTATACGAAAAGGTTTGCACGGCAATTGAAAATCAGGTTTTCATCAAAATTTATTCACACAACAATATGTGATTGTCCACAATCAAGCAGTTCTATGTGATGAGTAAAAACAGGTGGAATCACTCACATTAAGTTGAAACAATTACTTAAAACCTTTATTTTAAGAAAAACACTCTTTTACACATTTTTAATTCTGGTTTAGTATAAAAATACTCAACCGACTTTGCAAGTTTTTCAGTCACTTATCAATTAGGACTTACATTTCTATTACATCGATTCTTCGCTTTAAATTAAAATCTTTTGAATGAATGTATGACATATATACGTGTGTATATATATATATATAGATGCTATGTGTATATATATATATATATATATATATATATATATATATATATATATATATATATATATATAACACTTTTTGAAAGACTCACGGACGTGAATAATGAATCTTTGAATTTTTGAATTGCCGAAGTAAATGAATTATATTTAAATCTAATGTGTGTGTGTATATATATATATACATATATATATATATATATATATATATATATATATATATATATATAATGTATAACACTTAGCACTAGTGGACACAGACAAAAACACAGAAACACACAAAAAAAGATACTCACTATTTTTCGAATTTTCGGTGGTCGTTGCCACCTTTATCAAGGAGGAGAGGGACAGAACTCTGTCCCTCAGAGTTCTGTCCCTCTCCTCCTTGATAAAGGTGGCAACGACCACCGAAAATTCGAAAAATAGTGAGTCTCTTTTTTTGTGTGTTTCTGTGTTTTTGTCTGTGTCCACTAGTGCTAAGTGTTATACATTATATATATATATATATATATATATATATATATATATATATATATATATACACACACACACACACACATTAGATTTAAATATAATTCATTTACTTCGGCAATTCAAAAATTCAAAGTAATACCGTAAAGCAGAGTTATTACTACTTGGCCTTATCTTTGATTGCTCACCACTCAAGAGAAAATTTCTTATCTGTCATTATCACCAGTGAGTTCTTCCAATGCCTGTTATTTGTGATGAAAATTTGATTTGCAATTCAATATTAAATGGTATATTATAAAACACTCATTATGAGTAAAATCTTTAAAACCATTATACGAATAATTACCTTCATGAGAGAACATTGACTTTGTAATATCGAAGTCAGTTACATTGTGAAAAATAACGCGACAGAAACTGGTGGGCATTGCTGAAACAAGCCCTCCGTTGTTAGGGCATCGCCGCGAACTCTCAGCTGAGAAAATGTTTCAAACATGTATCGTTAAAAAAATGTGTATCGCGAAACTTAAAATTCACATGCCTTATCTCCAAACCATATTGAAACTAATATTACGACATATTTAAGAGAAATAGAGATGTTTTAAGCTCCTGCTGCTTTCTAAAATCTTTAAAAAATTTGATAACAATATTGATTGGTAGTAATAGTTAGTTCTCTTGCTTTGACAATAGAACAGAAGAAATTCTTGAGAACCTATTCAAGTAGAAAAAGGTTACTTGGAAAAAATGCCGGAGTTTCCTTAGGTTTGCTGAAGAAATTAACCTTTCATCGTAAGTCAGCGTCACGTACACCCAACCAACGCACACTAACACACTCGAGGGCGAAATCAAGTTAACGGGTTTTGACGCCGCCGATGAGGACCCTCCAGTCGCCAAGCACATAAACACACTCAGAGTTTGTGAGAGAGGAATAACCGCTCGCTAGTGACCAGGGCAGCAGCACCATTAGAATTTTAGATGCTGTTAACTCTCACGAGCAGTAGGCTAACTTTTGCAGTTGAGTGCACGGCGTGGAGTAAGGCTCCCGAGTGATTACGAAGCCCTCTCATTACACTGCGAACGCCAGGAAGATTTTCAAGGCTTCCACCGCAAAAATGTCATGTTTCCGATTTGAATGTCTTCACTAAGAGTCTGGACATGACTATACGAGGTCTGTCCAGTAAATACGCGAACTGAGGCAATTAAAACTTTATTTTGCAAAATTTTGCATGCATCATCTACATCTACATAATACCCCGCAAGCCGCCGCAAGGGCGTGTGGCGGGGGGTGTCAGGTCACCAACCGTAAAAAGGAAAAATACCACATGCAAAAAAACAACACGGAAAATTACACCCACAGCAGCGCACATACTCATGCAAAAATCCCTTCATCCAATACTCACGCAAACACTTATACCGCATCGATTTTGCCCCATTCAAAGCACACTCCATTCGTTGTTATGCACTTATTCCATCTTTTTTCCACATTTTAAAGCACCCTTGGAAGTCCTCGGGAGTTAGGCTTTTTATTTTTCTCGTCGATTCTTGCTTTAATGTGTCCATATCTTCCCAGTGATGCCTTATCGCATTTATGCATTTTGGGAATAGGAAAAAGTCGCAGGGGGCGAGATCTGGCGAATAAGGAGGATGAAAAAGGATGGTGATTGAATTTTTTGCCAGAAACTGGCAAAGAATCAATGCTGAATGTGCACGTGCATTGTCATGGTGAAGGATCCAGCCCTCGCCTTGAGTCAAATTTGGTCGCACATGACGCGTCCTGTTGATTTTCCTAAACTCAGTTCATCAGCTATCATTCGGGCAGTTTTTCGACGATCGGTTTGGACAAGAGACCGCACACGATCAATGTTGCTGTCAACTCAGGTGGTTGAAGGTCGTCCTGGCCTTGCATCATCCGTGGCGTCTTGTCATAAAAAATGTCGGGAAGGCATATTTATGATTTTGTTGCGCTAATAATATAGACTACTAGGCAAGTTAATAAACACATATCAGAAGCAGGGAAACTTATAGGAGTCAACCGAGGTGATTTGGAAAAGGAAATCAACAGCCACCGCAGAGGCAAAATCACTTTCTGTGCGACAGCCTCATACAACGGGGGAGAGTTCACAGAAGAGTCTGTCAGACGAAGAAGAACTGAACCAGGGACCGGAATCGGAGGGCGGAGGACACTCGACGAGCGTGAAGACGGGGAATGGCGAGGAACGACGGGATGTGTGGCAAGCAGAGTGTTGCCCAGTGGCTCTACAAGCAGACCCGAGAGTGTGCACGGTATAGACGGTAAAATTGATGGTAAGGGCTTAAATATCCTCCAGGTAAACTGTAGAAGTATCCTCAACAAATCTAGGGAATTTGAGACTGTAATAGATGCTTGTAATCCCAACATCATAATTGGCACAGAATCTTGGCTTAACGATAGCATTACATCGGCCGAAATTTTTCCGTCAAATTACAATGTCTATCGAAGGGATCGAGGTGGTAGGGGCGGAGGAGTATTCATTTGTGTTTGTAGCAACATAATAATCTTTTTAGATTGGTAACAAAGTGACTGTGAGATGATGTGTGTAAGGATACGAGAAGCAGAAAGTAGCAAATGGTTAAAAATAATTGCTCTGTATAGAAGTCCAAGCGAAGGTATGCACTCGTTGGAGATCCTTGCTGACTATTGTTCTGAAAACCCCCAAGATAACATCATCATAGCAGGGGATTTAAACCTTCCAGAAATAGGGTGGGGGGACAAAACAGCGGGGGGCGGGCAGGCATAAGATTTGGTAAATCGCCTCATTAACGAAGAAGGGTTTACCCAGGTAGTAAATAAGCCCACTAGGGGAGAAAATACCCTCGACGTTCTTCTACTTATACCTCCAAACCCTATCATTAGTATAGATGTCTTTCCGGGAATAAGTGATCCGAAACAGATAATAGCCAAATAATAATAGATCCGGGAAACATTCAAAGAAATAATTCTTGAAGGGCAAATGAAGCATGAAAAAATTTGAAACAGAACACGGATCCGGAGTACTACAACAAAACCATAAAAAAACTAAAGATAGCGGTAAGAAAGGCACACAGATTAAAGAATGAAAGTACCGAAATGTCACACCATTACAGGACCTTGGTCCGGAACCTAAATAGGGAAAAGAAGGAGGAAAAGGAAAAATTTCTTATCAATGCAATTTCGAAAGACAACGCAACGAAATTTTATAGGTGCATGAGAACAAGGAAAGATAACAGGGAACGCGTGACTATATTAAAAACTATGGAAAATGGCATTGTAACAGACCCTGTAGAAAAAGCAAATATGTTCAACTCCTGCTTTACGGATGTTTTTCGGGGAATAGAAAACAAAAAGGAAAATAAGGCTTGCCTAAATTGCTCAGAAACGACAGAGAACTTCATCAGCATTACAGCACCAAATAGCTTACTGCCCTCGACAAAAGGTATTATCTTGGAGGACTCATATTTTGTGAAAAAAATAAGGAGGATGAGGAACAATAGGTCAGTGGGACCGGATAATATCTCAATTGACATTCTAAAACTGGGTGATACCACAATAGCTTTGTACCTGAGTCATCTATTCAAAGTAACTTTAAATAATGATGCCTTGCCCAATGATTGAAAAAAAGCAAATACAGGGTCGAACCCAAAAGTGGTAGGACTGTTTTTTTTACAAGAATTTTATTGACGATGTACTTACATCGACTTAATAATCTTCAAAGTATGCTCCTTTAGCTGCTACACACTTAGTATAACGTTGCTCCCATTCCCCGTACGCCCGCTGGAAATTTTCTTTGGGGATGCCTTTGATGACCCTCGTCGAGGCCTCTTGAACGGCCTTTATCGAGTCAAAACATCGTCCCTTGAGCTGTCGGCAACGTGGCAACGCCGTATTTAGCCAGGAGCTGTCTGACGACGAGCGCGCCATGGCAGAATTTTCGGCACCATCTTGGCGCACACCTTGCGCATGGCCAAATCCTGTGAAATAATGCGTTGGACGTTGGATGCAGACAGACCCAACTGGTCTGCAATTTCTTCACTGGTTAAGCGTCGGTCTGTGTTCAGCAGTGTCCTCACTCTGTCCACATTCGTGTCGGTTCTTGCCGTCGACGGCCGTCCGGAGCGATGGTCGTCTTCAACGAGCTCCCTATCCTCTTTAAACAACTTGTGCCACTCAAATACTGTGGAACGGCTTAAGGAAGTGTCCCCATAAGCCTGCTTGATCATATCGAGGGTCTCAGTTGGCGTCTTCCCGAGTTTCGCACAAAACTTCACGGAATAACGTTGCTCTAAATTCGGATTCATTTTGTTTTTCGACGCGGACAAACAACTTGCTTCACTAAAAACGGTGTCCTCACTCAACGACAGCCCGCAGAAAACTGAGGTTGGTGTCGGTCTGTTTCTAAGAGCCCCCTCCACCTTACCTTGCCAGGCAGACCCCCCTCCACCGCTCCGTTCGCGCCAGAGAAAATCAGTCCTACCACTTTTGGGTGCGACCCTGTACATATCTTTTCGTACAAACGTTGACTTCTTAAAATGGAGATTGTAATTCAATGTAATAACTTTTTACTGGCACTACAAATACCAATATTTGGCGCACAGACATATAGAAATACCTAAGTTTAACAAACTTATAACTAGTTCCTACTTACTCGACAATTATTTAACCACTACAAAAAACACGGTTTCAATGGTGAAACCATGGCAGTGAAAGAGGAAAACACACTAATTTGTGGATTGACAGTGTTTTTATTTGCCTGCATAATGGAAACATTCTATCAAGTTACGGCTTACTCATTTTCGTATCCAATTTCTAGTTAAGGGGGCAAAACGATATTTTATTTGAAAATTATTTACCATGATAACAAATGGACAAGGACAATGATTACCAAGGCTCCAAGTCAATTACTGGTGAGCCTTGAGCCGGCTTGGAAATCTGACGGCAGATTGGTCAGGGCCAACCCGATCTCCACTGGCTTATAGTACCGACAGTGTTAGTAAATTGTAGCAATGTCTTGGACACAGCAATGTAGCAATGTCTATGCCACGGTAAGCTCAACCGCTGGTCGACTAAATCTCATAGACAGTAAAACCTGTCAAAAGCAGAATCGCGGGAAATCACGTAATCTTTCCGAGATTCCAGAGTTTCCTTCTTAGACAATTTGAATGTATGGAATTGACGTACATGCGAAACTGAAAATCGTGAAATACATCCAAAAATTTCCTTTCATAAAATAATGTACCATATATATATATATATATATATATATATATATATATATATATATATATATATATATATATATATATATATATATCGAGGAACAGGATATAAACTACAAAATAGAGGGTTCAGTATTGACTACGGCAAATCATGTTAAATATTTGGGGGTTGTTCTAACACCACGCCTTTCATGGGGAGCACATATCAGGACAATATGCGGATCAGCTTTAAAGAAACTTGGCTTCATAAAACGGGTGGTGGGGAAATGTAATGAAAAAGTTAAAGAGAGGTGTTATTTTGCTCTAGTTAGACCTCATTTGGAATATGCCGCAAGTATTTGGGATCCTTTGGAGAAAATTTGGCAAAAAGAATTAGATAAAGTCCAGAGAAAATCAGCTAGATTCGTTAAAAATTGTTATGATAAGAACACAAGTGTGACAGGTCTCTTAGGGGATTTAGGCTGGGAACCACTTGAAGTACGGAGAGAACAAGCGAGGCTTAGACTTTTAGAAAGGTTCAGAGCAAACGAGTTTAACTATGACACTGAAGGAATTATAATGGCCCCACACTACTTAGGTAGATCAGACCACAAAGATAAACTAAGGGAGATAGATTCCAGGACAGATAGGTACAAATACTCATTCTTTCCCCGAACAATCAGAAATCACAATAGTAAGAAACCGAAGTAACTTTAGAAATATTGAAAACACTGAATTTACTAGTCGGAGCAAAGTTAAACAGTGCAAAGCTGTGGGTATACTTTCAGGTGCATGTGTATGTAAGATGTAGATTGAGTGTTTGCATGTGTGTGGGGTGTAAGTGTTCTTGCTTGAATGAATGGCATGTTTTTTTTGTGGATATATGATTTTGTGGTTCTTGCATGCGGTTTTTTTTCCTTTCTTAATTACGGGTGCTGTCCTAACACCCCCCGCCACACGCCCTTGCGACGGCTTGCGGGGTATTAAGTAGATGCAGATGTAGATGTAGAATACTTCCGGTTTTAGCAGGCTAATCTCTCAGACCGTTATAATGTCCCCCGCCACACGCCCTTGCGGCGTCTTGCGGGGTATTATGTAGATGTAGACCGTTCCCACTATGGTAAATTTCACCCTATCATCCTATCATAAGTGCTCACAATAAAATATGATATAATAATTTCTCATTTATAATTGTATTAGCATTTACAAAAATTAAGTCAATGCAGGCACAGCCTGCAATTGAGTAGGAGCTAATTAGTGCCCACGCTTCTTTCCCAGATGATGACTGTGTCGGCGCAATACCCCACAGGCTGCCAAAAAAATGTGTGACGCATGGAGTTAAGGCACCAGCCATAAATGAACACATGTAGTTCACTTATGCATTTGAATACACAATAGCTGATTTATCAAAGCACTCGTATGATTCTCGCATACATTTATGGCTTGATGCTTGACTTGCAACATTTGAAAAGATAAGAAAATTTTTATTTCTAAGTAAATATGTTCCATTGACGGGTTCAATTTAGTTAATATTGCCTGTAGTGCAAGGGAAGAACGAGAACTTAAATCTGTCCGTGATGGTGACTATTTAACAGGTATTTTACTTTTGGGTCGAATCTATCAATATAATTTGGCACCTTCATAATTACCTCGGCATCGCAAGTAAATGTTTGTGTCATGTACCTTTCTTAAAGAGTAAGTCTTGTATGAGACAAGACTGAATGAAATGCTGACTCTTCCTGAATCAAGGAGCTCTAAGAATAATTTTTGCAACACATTCTTCAAGCTCCTCGATGGAATTTTCAACAAAAATAGCGGATTTTCTTTAAACTTTTTCAGTTCCTGGATAATCATTTCCCCATGGATCCAAAATATCTGCCGCGTGCTCCAAATTCTACTTTACTAAAACGGTATAACACCAATCTCTTACGATTTGATAAAATTTTGCTACAACCTGCCTACCTCCCCAAATAATAATTAATAATTTTGTTATACCAAGTTATTTCACTAGGTTTTGTTCCCTAATAAACTCCATCGAATCAAATTTATATTGAGCAGAAACTACGGAGGCAACTTTGACGAAACTTCTCATGTGACATGCATGACTATGTCACTATGTCACAACGCGCAGTGCAATTACACTAGGGGAGGAGGACTTCCAGTCTTAAATCTACTTACTTTACATAATGTGTTGAAGGTTTAAGCCGACGCAAATATAGGCTTTCCTTCGTCTTATTTTCTAAAATTTCGAACAAACTAGATGGGTCAAATTTTGTTGACAGGAAATAACGAAAAACCAGTGGCGCGCTGGCTTCCAACATCAGAGCACCTCAACCATTTGTGATACCCCTGAAATGAGTGGATCCCCATTGATGTTAACTGGGCTTAGTCACTAGCATAAATATTTTGCAAAATTTCTTGAGGCGCATGACCATATTAATCAATCAAAAAGCTGGTTTGAAAGTTAAGAGTGGAGCTCACCACATACCAAGCACAACGGCGTGTGAAATTCACACACCAGGGCGGGGGAGCAACAGTTCATTTCTCTGCCGTCTGCTGGATCCCAGAAATCTGGATCTGGTTTACACTAGCTCACACTTCTTGCATGAAGCTAAAGGTGCTTATCTGGATTTGATCCTTGGTCTTCATGTCAGAAGCTGAATGTTTTACCCGCTAGGTTACCAAATCCCTCAATACTCCTAACATTCCCGTGTAAAAAATCTAATTTAACCCAGGAAAAGATGTTGCCAATAAGAGGGATTCGGATACTACTGTTAACCGTGAGCTTAATTCAAGAATTGAGTTTCCAAATCGTTACATTAATCAATTATGTTTTGATCACTCGGAGCTTTCATGTATCGGGTAATGTAAAATTATTACGCGAATGCTACCTAGGGTATTCGCAAAATATACGATTACTCCATGGTTAAGCCCCGGAGTAAGAGGAACTTATCAACAGAATTTTGGCTTCTTCTTGTTACCATGAGAATTCATGGGGAGCAAAACACCGTCCGCCGGTTGGGACACCAAACTCTCAGCCCCCGAGTGTCTGCCGTTAAGAGATTGCCGAGGCAGGGTTTATCCCCTTACCCTCCTTTCTCACCCTTATTCCGAAGTTTCCTAATTACCCACTCATCTTTACGAGGAAAACGACGCCGGTGTAAAGAGTCTACCGCCGTAATTACTGTAAATGTTTTCGTAACGAGGTTAAGTTTCCCTCGCACAGAACGCCCACAAGTAACGTGTCCTCGCTTAGCTATGAATTCTTCGAGTCTTATGAAATAATTTGCATGCCATAAGCTACCTCAGGGTACTCTTCGCACCCAAATGCCCTTGACTGTGAAAATGTTGGGATTGAGCGCGGATTTCCACGCCGAAATTATGGTGCGCGCCGAGGGCCATTACGGAGGAAGCGTTCGAGCTGAAGGGTTGGTGAGCCGCGACGGCGCCGTTGGGCGCGTATCGCGGCGGTGGGAGGCGATGTTGCCGGGCAGGGGTGCGGCGAGGAGAGGAGAGAGGGAGAGCGAGAGAGAATCCTTTCGAACTGTGGGAGTGAGGGAGAATTGAAGGGAAGGTCACAGGGTCGATTGACCAGATTGGGAATTAAGGGCATGGAGGTCGTATTCAGAAGAGCTTCGATGAAGACCAGGGGTCGGCTATGGTTACACGGAGGAGTTTGAAATTGGACGAGATTCGACAACACACAATCCCTAGGCCGCATATGCCTTGGTGCTCTTGGACGCGACTTATTTAGTGTTTTCTAGAACAGCTTAGACTGAATAAAAGTCTTTCGAGGAAAGGCTGAGGGAGATCCGTCTAATAACTAATATACAGGAGAAGTTTTCTGACATGTTTTCCATGCCATTTCAATTTTGCCTGTTCATAACTTAGCCTAAAAAACTGCTAAAATTTTGAAAGCATAATTTTTACAGGCTTCGTAATTTGCATATCCGGAAAAATTAATTCATCTGCCACGAGATAACGTTGAATTACAATTATCCGTGCCAGATAATAAAAAATGCTGTAAACCCGCACAGCGTAAAATTTCCATTTTTGTAAGCACTTCCATCTAAAAATGATTACAACTGTTAAACTTATTCCAGAGACCTACGTTTAAAAATAATTTCAGCGAGTCTGACCGTGAAGTTCATTTGAGTGACTTGGTAGGCGCGAGAGCCATAATCTCACGTGTGTCGAATTGTGAGATTGCATACAGATACATCTTAAATTTGTATAGCCGTCAGTATTTTTAATAGCTACTCGAAAAACATTTCATTGTAAACTCAGATACATTTTCCTTCAATCGAAAATGATTGGGACCCAATAAATAAATAATATACCGGTGGATTTAATTATATTCATATCGAAACAAGAACTTTAATGGTGCATCCATTCTTATGGCTCATTTTAAGCAGTCTATTGCGTAGCAACACGATCATAAGGAATAACTATTATTCAACTAATAAGGTTATTGCAGCAAAGAATGTTGAACAAGTAATTTTCTACGGTATGCTCGTTCAACAGAAATGTAAATAACATGCACAACTTGCATGTTAATAACAGAGGCAACAAAATCTCCATATGTTTAATTATTTTTAGCAGTAAGGTTATGCAAGATAGGCGTCATTACGCATATCTCAATTAAATATGTTGATAAACCATACGACTAAAATCGGTTCTTTCTGATGGGATACTTCCCTCAGTTTACCGTAGTTTACATGATTTTCAAAGATTTCACAAGTCCATGATTTTCAAAACCGATTTCAACGGTTTTGAGATTTAGAAGGGAAACTTTCAGCATTCTACGATTATTGCAGTGCATTGATAACATTTCAAAAATAAGTATTTCTTTTCCTAGTAGCGTGAAAAATTTGTCATAGACTCTTTTTAACCGGTCTTTTAGGAATTAAGCGCTTTACCTTAAGATATCCCATCATAAGCTTGACATAAGCATATCATGTCATAAGCATCCTTAATAGGTCCAACTTTAAGTGCACGGATTAGTTCCAGGATAATTAGAGAAGAAAAGCAGGCATTTTAAGGTATTTTTAAGGCCGACATTTTAAGCGTACTCCATATTTTATTGCGTGACCTCTTTAGTGAAAGTATGTAATTTGCAGTAATGTGACTTCCATTACCATTTCATAGTTAATGGTAAAAATGAACACGTTACACTTGGAGTGAATTTTAGTGAACATTAACTTAGTATCGCTGTAATAATGCGTGTTAGTAGGTAAATTATGGATATTATCGTCACCACTGGTAAATTTTGTTGAAGTTGGAGGTGATTCCATAATTTATTACGCCAGAGCTATTGTAGAAGAGGGATCCATTTTGGTGCATTATTACGCCCTCGATTCTGTAACTCAAGATAACGTCTCCAAGGCGTAATCTGGGGTATGGCACCAAGAATAAGGCTATCCTTAATCTTGCGTTATCATATATTATGTTTTATATTCCGTGGGAGGCTAATGAAAATCCTATGCGTTAAATTGCATGTTTCCATGAGACAAATTTTTGATTGGTGTGACCAGATAATCGTTATGGTGTTGTTCTATACTATTGAAAAACAATTTATCAAACTTATGATTGAATTGAATAAAAACATAAACTGTCTTCCCATAAAATTCAAAAATTGACCGTGACAAAGTTTTAATATTTGAATGTCTTCTAATAAGTAATATGGCAAGTGGATTACAGCAGCACGAGTTTGAAAGCCAGCCAGTGTTGATGAGATGTTTTTAGAGTGCAACATCTTCAAATATAATTAATTTTGAAAATTCAGACATGATAAAACATTAGTTTTCATGCAAAATTCAGCAGAGTAAAGGTTGTTCCAAGGAGAACGCATTTCAATTAAGAGTAATAAAGGTTTTTTCTGTAAGAAACCGCCTTTTTTTCTTCGGTGAAAGGACTGAGCTGGCCTATTGTATTCTCATCGTAAATACTCGTAATTACAAGTGTTTCATTTAATCCATCAGCTCTGCTGAAGTGGAAACAACTTTCTCATTAGTTTATTATACAACCATTGGAATTCTACCGTTTAAGGTTGGTTTTGGATGAAAAAAGACTGAAAAATGCTTCATTCCTTATTTCGTTGAGTAGGACACACTGACACCTCAAACTACAATAAACTGTTCCATAAGTCTGTTTAATCCGCATACATTAACTAGTTTAATATATAGTGCAAATTATGTGTAGAAAACATATAAAAATAATTTGATTAAGAGAGATCCCCGAAACCCGTTTGTCACGTAGTAAGTTCGTTGTCTAATAATTTAAGTGCACTCCATTCCGCTGTTCTTTTGTTTAGTCCACGATTTGTTCCGAAAGCAACAGATTACGTTTGTAGAACAGACCCAAAATGTACGATATAATATGATCAATACGACAAAGCATTAATTTCAATCAAATATATAATCGGCATTAAGTAAGCATTTCATGCAAAATGATTACGAATTTTTTAAATACTTGAAAGACCATCCCCTGCATCATAGCTTGATCACACGAAGTTTCTAAGCCCCGTGACTGCTTCATAGAATTCATTGTGTGTTAGCCGCCTCTTTGATGGATATAATTTATTAGTTGTTCACTATCAAATCAAAAAAATATCATCGCTAACATCCTCCTGATATGGTTGTGCCTGTTCTTGATCAAACTTTCGACAAAATGTCGAAAACATCGAAATCATTCACTGTAAATTCGAACAAATGCTGAGTTACCATCATGTTCCACAAATACTCTTACTCCGAAATACAACAGCAAATTAAGAAAACAACTTCCATGAAACCAAATCCCGTATTTATGATACACATTAAAATTTTAAATATTTTTTTCACAAATTCCAAGAAACTGAGGTGTGACCGCGATGGTAACTTTTACCGGAGTCATCCGAGAATGTTCAATGTAATGCAACAATTTCAGAGCGTTGAAATCATTCGCCTTGACCGGGATTTGAACCCAGATCCTTCAATGTGCGGAGTGTAAGAGGACGCCTCGGTAGCTTAACTGGCTAAAAGCATTTGGCCGGACATCGAGGGATCAGGGTTCGAGTCACCGTCTATGGTAATGATTTTTGTACTCAGAAATTGTTATTGTGTTTACGCCTATCCAGTTATTTTCATTATTCTTTGACTATTATTAATTAGATTCATCATTCTATCTTCATTGGCTAACAGACATTTTATGAAACGTTTATTGCATTTTCATGTCTTCCTTTAACGCTCCAAAAATCAGTATATTCTATCTCCCATTGTAGCGTAATAAGCGTCGTGATATTTAAACTAGAGAAATAACATATGAAACACGGTCGAGCGAAGAAACGATATGGCGCAAAGTTAAGAGTATCTCTGATTGTAACACTTAACATGACTTTCGTCATGACACCACCTCTAAATTAAACAATTCATTAGAGTATTTAAAATCTGTTAGAATACAGATTTCATACAAAACAGTATTTTGCTATGAATCTCCTGGTACCTTTAGGCGATTGATAGAAAGAAGACGTACATTTTATTATTAGCTCAATGGATGGGAGAGATTTTATCTTATAATTTAACTACATAATCAGTGTTGAGTGAAAGTGTCGTCATCTTCACATGCTAGTGATTGATTTCAAAAATTCCAATAAAGTAATCATTCCACAATTAGCTTTCATTAAACCAGGATGGATTTTTTATTTTCCTTGAGAAAAATGCAGGTGTGCAAAAATGTTAAAACGATCTTTATTTGAATGAAATAGACTTCACTGTTTGATAGACTGGTGAGACTTTATTGGAGACTGAACTGCACTTTCTTTCCGTTTATTTTTAGCCCTAAGCACCCTATTGTGGTTTTTGAAACAATTTCCACGTAGCATCTCGATACATAGATGAATTTTTAAGATATTGACACGAAAAGAGCCTCAAATATATTATTTAGAGTTAAACTGTATTACTATTAAAACAAATGATTCCACAGAAATTACAAGAGCAACAAATATATCACTGAATAGTTAGATTTATAACAGGGTCTATTGAGAAGGGAGCCCTTTATTTTCCGACGCTTGAGTGAGGTTTTTATTCTTTACATTCTCGTGTTTCATCGCTTGCTTCGAATAATGACAATTCTGGAATGAAAGGAGCGGCGAATTATCACGCTGCATTGATTATTCTCACTGCCGTAAACAAAGTGAATGAATGGAAAAAGGTATTCGCACATGGCGTACGACGCAAACAATGACCTTTCATTTATGTGCTCGCACTTTTTGTCACCTTTTTCGATTGATATCGCAATTCGTTTTTTGAAAATATGCACGTACATATGAAAAAATTTTGTTTCCCTTTATAGCCGGTTTTACCTGATTCCATTTTCAGTTTAAAATTGATCATTTAAAGTTTGAAATTATACAGTTATTAAAGTAGCCCCGAACTAAAAGCGCTATGATTTGCTACAAAACTGAGATGATATTGACTTCATGATCGAATACCAATAATTGTTCACTACATCTGTTGCTTATTTCATTAAAACGTAGATTCGGGAGAGTTCTTACAATTATCGTCTCCCTATTGTATGAATTTCGTCTTATTTTGGCTTAAACTGCGATGGGTTCCTATTTAATATTTTAGCCCAAAAATGGAAATACAGTAATTTATTGTTGAAAATGGCTTTATTGGTTTTCGAAGTATTCTCCATGACAATCAATACACTTTTACATGCGCTCGAACAAATTTTCGTAACATATTTTCCACTCCGATTGAGATACCTCCAAAACATGGTTTTTGAATGCATCGACGGCTTCTCCAGGCGCCGAAAAACGTTGGTCACTCAATTTTTTCTTGATTAACGGGAATGAAAAGAAGTCATTTGATGCTAAATCAGAGCTGTACGGAGAATGGCCCATCAATTCGACGTTTTGCCCAGTCAAATAGGTAGTTGCTTAAGGCGATCTGTGAGAGCTTGCATTGTCATGATGAAGAATGATCCTTCGTTGCCGCTTTTTTTTCCGTATTTCACCAAACATTCCTGGCAAAAAAAATGCTCGTGTACCATTTAAAGTTCATGGTTCTACGTTTCTCTAACAATACGGTTGCCATATCAGCAGTAACTCCGAAGAAACAGGCGATCATTTGCTTCGATGTGCTTCGTGCACGAATCCCTTTTGGGTCGGATGTCGGATTTGGCTCGTCTTCTAAGACCCATAAAGTGGATGCTGTTTTGTTTCGAGCGCACACGCATAGATCCAAGATTTTTCACCTCCGTAGGTGTCATACAGAGCTTTTGATGCACCCCAAATGTATTTGCTGAGCATTTCTTTGCACCAATTGACACGAGCATCTTTTTGAGCTTTTGTCAAATTATGCGAGATCCAACGCGAACAAATTTTTCTCATAGCTAAATGTTCATGCATTATCTTTTCGATACCATACTAATCCTCAAGGCTGCCTTAATCTCAAGATGAGTGACATAATGATCTTCCTTTACTAGTTCTGGCACAGCGTCAATGTTTTCTGGCACAACAACTAAATTTAGACGACCTTCACGACTTTCGTCGGTGAGCGAACGGCGGCCATGATGGAATTCGTTATACCAGCGTTTCACGGTGGCAAAGGATTGGGCTTCATTGCCAATAGTGGAAGTGAGTAGATTGATACACTCCTGTCTTGATAATCCATATCGAATGTCAAAAAATCATCGCACGAAAGTGTTAACCCCATTTTTGCCCGGAGACAAAATTTTGGAGTCACAGTAAACAACTTAAGTTATGATCAAACGATAAAATGTTCAGGAGATAGTTAGCAGTTCATTTGGTCAAAATTTCAGATGTGAATGTAGGATGGCGCCTTAAGCAATTAGTGTTGCTAAGGCTTAAAATGTGAATAGCAACCCTCGTATTTCTTTATTCATTTTACATATACTATTTAATCTACTGATAATCAATCTAAAAAGTTTATTATACTCATTTTTGCAACTTGCTTGCCCAACATTTGCCCTTTTGTTACGATCTGGCATATCCCTCTTTGCATGTTTAAATATATCTTGCACTCATTTTTAACATCTTCTCCAGATGTCTATTCGTTGCTACAGTCTTCCAAAATCAAAGAAATTTATTTGAGTTTTTAGACGAATTTGAAGGCCAAGAAGCTCTATTATGAAGGTGGGAGTTAATGACGGGGACGTTGAGTAAGTATGTTAGCAAAGATTAGCGAGAACTTTATTTGGAGCGTAGTTTTGTACTACACGGAAACTTGGTCGTTGATGCAATTGAGTAAACCTAGAGGCAAGGGTTATTGAAATGTGGATGGGGTGAAGAATGGGAAAGGTATGATATGAGGAAATGACAGATGAAGGAGTACTGGGTATTGTGGGGGAAGAAAGAGGGTTGTTGGGAGAAATCCAAGGGTGACAGAAATGGTGGATATAGAGTACTTTAATGGACGATGGAAGCAATGCAACTCAACCTTTCACGAGTTTTGGGAATCACATATCCCTCATTTTATTTTAGTACCAATTTACATAACCGGAACTGAGAAAATTGCGTTTGATAAGCAATGTTTTAATTTTTACGATGCAAATAGCTACCTCACGAAAAATGCATTCCTATCATACCAGAATAATGTTGACCAGAGAAATCAAAAATTGTCGTGGGATTAGGTGGTAATCCAAGAGGGCGGAAATGACACCGACCATGTGGTCTCAATCACAAAGTATGCATCGAATTTAATAATCCTCGACACAAATAATTTCCAGGGACATCTTACAGGTCTATTACAAAACAAAAATTCGTGTATCGATCCACTTAGCAATGGAACCCAACAACATGCTGCAATTGCAAATTACGTTAATTTACAAAATCGCTGAAGAGTTTCTACGATGTTACCCTAAATCCTCAAGTGACGGATAATTCATTAACTTACGGATCTTTAGCATGGGTATGTTTTTGGTCTAGTTTAATTCGATTTAATTTTAAACTCTTATTGGGATCAAATAACCGTTTTTCAGTTTCCGGTTTACATAGGCTATGCAAAAAATGCGACGGCTTTGCTCAGGCTATTTTTTGAAAAAAATCTTACTGTTACTAGAATTTTATTATGCAATGGAGTAATATATTCCATCATTTATGATCTGTCAAATAACCAATTGATTTAGCTATGGATTAGGGGCGCATAAGTATTTTGACCCAATGCTACTGCACTTTTACTCCTGATTAAACTACCCCCTTGTACCCATCCAAGTTTGAAACTATTTCCGCTAAAACTTTTCTCTGGCTTCATGCTAGAATGATGTAGAGAAGGATGTTGCAAGATGGGAAGAATAGGAAACATAAAAAATGTTTGTGAATTGAAAAGTTATTTTCTAAGCGATTTCTATACAGTTACTTCGATGAAATTCGATAACTTTTCTGTAAATTTGCATAGTTTTCTTAGTTAACCAAATTTTCAAAGTTTTCTCAGTTCCCGTGGGAAGAGATTTGCCGGCTACTGGGTCCACTTCCTTTTTAAACAGGTTGGTAATTAGGGCTAAGTAATGGATTAGAGCCATTGCATGGACATTTTTGCAACCTCTTTTCAATTGTGAACCGTGGGCCTATATCCTATTCTTCACATGGTGCTGACTCCTGGAATTGTCCTTCAAAACACTCGCATTTGAATGTTGATTCGGGAATTAAGCCCATATCTTTAGCAGAGAATACAGTTCAGCAGGCAATTGAAGTGATAAAAATAGATTTGATTAAGATATATTCAGGCTAAAATATATATAGTTATTAATAAATTATCATAGTAGATATTAGCTTGTTGAAAACGACGTGAAAGGAGCGCTGACCTTTGCGAGGCAATATCTGCCCTTCTACAAACTAGGTGGAATACGGTATAGGTTCCTAGAACACTTATGTTATGGCTGAGCATTATCTTTTACGCACGAATACGTCCATGCACCTCAGCAGAAATTCATTATCTGAATGAACTATAAGTCACCCATACAATGTATGCTCATCGTGGAAAATGTCAGCTCCGTAGTCTCTTCTTCGATAGTGCGATTAATATAGTGGAAGCGCATCAAAACAGCTTTGAGCTAGGCTGTTTCTTTTGGCGTTTGACGAAAATGATGGACTGAAAAAAAGGGCTTAAGAAATCTAATGAGGTATCACGTGCCCCACACCAAATGACAGTGGCCTAGTGAATAGACAAGTAAGCCTATCTTCCACAAACTACCTATCGCATATGGCTGCCATAAACTACAACGTTGTGTCACAGCAAATCACTCGGTGAATCCGACTAAGATACAGCTATTTTGGAAAATCCCGGGAAAACGACACCATTAAATATCCCATTTGTGCAATGTGATCAATATAATCCTCGCTATTTGAATCGCAAATGATATTTCTCAACGCAAACAACCGATGAATAAATCAGAAATAGTTTTCAGGATGAGTTTTCAATTATTTCGGATAGCGACTCCTTGGAGATAAATCACAGAAACTCGTCTAAACAATCTACACCCAAAATAATACAACCACATTCTTGGCATTAGCCCAAACCTATTGGTAACAGCACTTTCCACCAGTAGTTGACGATTTTAATGGGCGATTAAGCTCGGGAGCAATGCAATTAAACCAGTTTATCACAGTTCTGGTCATTCACTCCAGGACGAGGGTGATATATTGTTTATTGCCATTAACTGATTGACTATAGTACCGAGCTCAAATAATTTCTTACGTAACCATGTGGTGCAAAGAAGTAATGATTCAGTTGCCTTTACTTCGGTAATCTTTCGAGACCCCCTGAAAAGAAGACTTTACAGAGATACACTTGAATCACTCCGTGATCCTTTTTCAAAACAAAGATATTGAAACAATTTTGCCAAACCAAACTGGAATACTAAATAATACCGAAGAGAATAATCATTTATTTTATACAAGATCCTTGTATTCGCTCCTATATCTATACCAAATTAATTTAAAAAACTTATGTCCGGAAGGAAAAATTTCAATTGGTTATGTGCATGAGTGGAAATTAATTGGTGGGCAGAAAATTTATTTACATATTTATTTAGCCTTAGTCCGAAAACAGCACCTTTTGGCCTTCACATCGGACTACTAACGGTGATGACAATGGGGACGATTACATACACTCAAAACCTAGGTGGAGTAAAGCCCACCCAGGCGGGAATTGTCCGGGAACCCGCGACCTTTGGATTGGCAGACGAGGACATTACCCCGCCGGTACCGAGGCCGGAAAAATATCTCATAAATAGATGTAATCATCGGACTCTCTAAATGAAAGTAATATTTGAGTCTCATTACACCCAAATGTTCTACTTGAAGTAATAAGGATATAGAAATAACTTGTTCTGTTGCTCTTGATGACCGCTCTAACATTTCAATGAATTATTAATATTTTAAGTAAAATAATATTTAACTGAAACTATATTTTAATATTCAATAGGTCACAATGAAATTGGATGATGCAAATTTAATGCATAATGCATAATTAAGTTTCACATATTGTTGATGATCTACCAAGGTTCACGTTCCTATCTTGTCTGTTTGCGGAGAATCAGACCGAAGTATAAAGTAGATAATATAGAGGTAGCAGTACTGAGGTAAATCCCTTAATATAATTACCGTCATGTTCTTTACCCCATGTTTTTATCCCAACGCATTGAAGAAGTTAGGTGAATATGTCGTTACTAATGTGGGAATGTTTTACATTTATCTGTTTTCCTTTTAATGGTTTCGGTGTTTTTATGTACAATTTTATTTAATTTTAATATTCATTCCTTCAACTGGGCCTAATATTAACCCATTGTATTTCACATAGTTTTATGTATTTGGTGTGATTTTAGGAAGATATGAAAAATGTGAGGATTTGAAGGTTATGCCAGCGTAAAAGGGATTAATGCTTATCGATCATATTTCACTATTTAGAGGTCCAGGTAACACAACCACTACATGTAACGTACATCCCTGAATTTTCTTCGTAGTTAATGGAAAATGGATGGTATAACTTAGCTAGAAAAACCTAGTATAAAAAATATTCGAATCAAAATTATGCAAAATAAGATGCCAAAACCTAATGATCCCCAACAAAATATTTGTTGTGACGTGATTTTTCGAATTAAAGTCATTAACAATACCATTAGAATTTTTTTCTTTAAAATATTACTTCATTCTACATGCACCTGACTATCCTTCCTTCACTTTAGTATTGATGTGTGCTTAATGTACCCAGTTAAAAAAATATTTTTCTTAATATACCTTTATTTATTACATTCCCCTCCAGAAATATACTAACGCATTTCCCTGTTTCTACTAGGTTATAAGGGTTTCATTAATTTGGCCTCTCGTTAAAATTCCTGGGTACCAGCAAAATATGAAAATTCCCGCAGAATTTAATAATGATTTTTATCGAGAAAAAGTAAAGACTTTATCTCGCTGTATTATTTTTAGTGGAATTTAAATAAGTGATTTTAATTAGATCCAAGAATAATTCAAAGGGTGACGGAGAGGGAGAATAATTTTAATATGAAAATCAGGGGCAGGCTGCGTTATGTACGTATGTACAATACTGAAGGGGAATTTGCGACAGCCCTTCAAAAATACATATGATATGAGTTGAAACAAAGCGTAAGATTAGAATTGGCTCGCGCTTTTACCAGCAAGTGCATTCATGCATTAGAGCCCCCATTCCTCACAAAAATGTGTGCAATACAAATAAACTTTTTTCAAACAAATGATCTTATATTATCATATTACCTTGCTGGCAGCATTGAGTTTTTCCCTGTTTTCACGAACACAGAAGGCTTATACTAAGTCGTCAAGTACATATTTTAGATCCCTAGTTGAATTTGTAAAGAAAATTACAATTTTAATCTAGTTTTCTTCCATATTCCCAGTGAAATATGAATGAGTATTTTAATTATACACGAAGAAAAAGTCGCAAATTTCAGGAGAGCTAATTTTAACACTTTAACAAAAAACACCTAAGAGCACCCTTAGTTTCACCCGTGCTGTGTGCTCTTTTGATTACAATATCTTTTCGTGCAACCGCAGTTTCCACACAGCAAGAAAACTACATGTAGTGTGAATTTCAAACGCCATAACACTGGGCACGCGATGTGCTCTACCATCACCCATCTAACAAAGCTTCTGATTGACAACTGTGGGTTTGTGTTGTTCTGACGCAGAAATCAGGGATTGGGCACGTATAGTATTAAATTGACTGGGGGTAACTCTTACCATTCAATGTAATTACCCTCAGCCCTGCTCCAGCAGATAGTGTCAGCACTAAAACCAGGAGCGAGTGTAACAAGGGCTCGCACTTTCACATGCAAGTAGTTGCACTGCCATGGAACGTAAAGCATTTAAAGCCACTAATTCACGACTTGACCAGATTTGCGCATTTAATTTGTTCACCCTAACCCACATTTGGATACTAGATATTTGAAACGCAAATAGACGCACGCACCAGGCGCAAACCATAACACCTCTGTGACGAGGGAAGTTTAGAATTGACCAAACCATTGAATTGAACCAAACCTTGGCAATCGTAACTACCTTTCATTCTTACCGATCATTGTTTTTAATAAGCATTAGGAAAGCCTTTACTTTGAAGAGAAGTCTGTTCTCCAAATTTTCTCATAGAGCTACGTCAGTCACTGACGTGCATGCATTCAATTGACCTATCCAGATATAAATTCCAAAATTTAAAAGAGAGGAGTACTGGTATTACACCAAATATAATGGTAAAAAGGTAAACAAGTGCTGCATTTATTACTTTTATATTGTGTTTATTGTATTTAGAGTCGCAAAATACTCTTACTCATTATTGGATCCGAATGCATAATTTGAGGGAGAAAACGATGATAATTCACCCGGGGATACTCGATGGTCACTCCGGTAATATTCACCTCGCTGGATATTCTGTTGAAGAAAAAGGTTCCAAGATAATAATCAGCATCTCCAAGTAATCAATGCCAAAAAAATAATTTTGTAATTTTTAATTTAAGAGTAATTTGAATTGAATTTCCAATTTCGTCGTTATAGCTTCAGATTGATTTTAATCATTTCAAATTTGTAACATATTGTTTTTCACGGATAATTTCCAACTCGTAACTCGTAGCCATTTCAATGCCGTCATAATTGAATGTATAATTTGAATTGAATTTTTCAAAATATTTCATGAAATTCACTCCCGGTCTCAAAACTCCCTCACTACAGTGAATAAATTTTAAAACATTTTTTAAATAGGAGCTACGTGATAGTCCAGTCGGTACAGCGTTCAGCCACCGAGTGGGGGGCCTTTCTTTGATACCGGTCATTGGAGGACGGAGGACATGAAGGACGGAGGAAGAGTCGGGCTATGAAGCGGCTTATTGCTATGAAGAAAATTAAAAGACATAGGAAAGATCCATGAGTGAGTAATATCTTTAGGCAGTGTATACATGTGTTTCTCTCCGGGATCGTAGTCCCAGATGGATTGTAACGGCGGATACCGGGTGACGCCCTTGTGCGCCCTCAGCAACAACCAAACCATGTGATTTTGCGGGTGCCAAATCTTACCTAAACCCCTTCCACCATTTTATCGGAATAAATTTATTTTACGCGCAAATTACATATAATTCATGCACATACCTATTGGTAGATTGTGCATATTTGAGAGCATAAATGTAAGCCACACTATTAGATAATTCTAAACTCAAAAAACATTTCTTCGCAATAAATTCCTAATTTAGCAAATAGTAGGTGGCTTTTCATCTAAAATGTTATTACGCTATATGAAGTGACTCAAAATTCATAATGTTCTCTATTTACCTTTTTCTCATTCATCCAAATACCTAAGGGTAAACAATTGCTCTCCCAAAGTGCGAGTAAATCATACCAAAATTACATACTCTCAAGGTTCCTTCTATAAAAAAATGAGCAAAAACAGTCAGATTTTTCCTCCCAATACTCTTTCGCCTATCCATAAATTATTTCTATCATCAGAATAACTATGTCAATCTGTATACCATCTCCTGATGTACGCTCAGGTAAAACGGAAAACCATTTTAAATTATGTATTTTTCAATATCAATCATTCGCTGGGATCATCATTACCAGATCAAGTTCCACTATTACTATAGCGTGATGGTGAAGGATAGCATCAGCTCCCACCGTAACTCAACTGTTTTATGTAGAGTATCCATGCTGATCACCACATGAAAAATAATATTGGAAACACCCATTTTGATGTCCAAGGTCAAATATGATATTCACCAAAAATCCCTGAAGGACTACTCCTACAACCACTCAAAAACTGCAACACGAGCAACTTTGAATTAGGGCGCGAAGGTATAATAATTGTAATTTAGTTCATATTTATTTGAAATTTGTGTAAAATTTGGAAAAGAAACATAATGGAATAGTCTTCCTTAGCACGAAACAGATAGCACGTATTACCATTTCACGGGACATGGGACGCAATTATCATCCTGTTCTGAGAGTGTAGTGAACCACCGGGGGTGATCACTATTTATTTTTGACGATAAATGGAGTTGCATAACAAAATACCGGGGGCCGCTAGAAAAATGAGTAAGCAAAATATTTCTTCTCCTTACAAAAATTGCAAACATATATTTTTATTGCATCGACAGCACTCTTCACACTTAGTAGTCATTAATATAATGGTCGTCACTCCATAAGGCAATGCTATCGGCGAATGCACATCCCGGAGGGCGCCTGCGTCTTATGTGTTCAGCTTCAGTGCAAGAAATCGGGGCGATTCGGACCCCCAAAAAAATAAGTATAGTCTCACGCCAAAATCGATTTTATCCTCGAGACTTCGGCAACCAAACGTGGCAATCTCCGAGCCTTTTCATTGACTCCGCTCTTTCATGAGAGAAAAATCTTAGCAAAGCAGTCAAAGGGGAGCAGCGGAGATGGCCACCACAACTCCCCCACCCCATCACCCTCCCACACTATAATAGCGGCACTTACCATCCAAACTGAAACCATCTTCTCGGCCTCTTGTTTCTGTGGACTCTCCGCTCCAAGTCAAGAACTCCGTTCTCCTCTAATCAACTGTACCTAAAGTTGCGTCGTTAAAAACCAAACACGCAAAATCTTCTGCAAAATCACGAAACTGTGGGCTTTGGGGAAGGGGCGATGGGAAAGGGGAGGAGAATGAAAGGCGTTGTTACCCACCTCGCGGATGAAGGTAGCCGATCCTCGTGCTCAATTTTGCCGGCCCGCATCTCATGCCTGGAAGCGTAGCAGAGAGTGGCAAGATAGCCGATTTCGGCCGCCGAGATGAGCGGACGGCGCGGAGGTGCGGTCTCGCGAGAAGGCGAGCGGTTGGGAACGGTGCGGTAGACCTAGATGAGGGGGAACAACTCTCCATGCTCCTCAGAATATCCTCCGTCAGGAGGATGAGTATGAGACACCAAAGTGAACCACGTGGGGGGGGGGCAGAAAGGTGGCAGGGTGGGAGGGAGCAGGGTTGTGGGAGCAGCCATTCAGAAAAATGCGGTAGCGAAGAGAACGGAGGGGGGGGGCGAGATTGTTTCATAAAAGAATACCCGCGGTTTATGAACGAGAGCTTCTTGGCTAGACGTCTTCCACGGAATGGTGGATGCGGATTGAGCTCCAATAACCCCGCGCTCAAAAATCCGGAATCATATGAAAGAATCCAGCAAGAATTTGACCCCGAAAGCTCATACCTGGTAGCGGTTCCCAGGCTGAGGTTATCCCTGGTTGATCTGAAACAATTAAAGGAAAACATGCTAGATACTTAATCAAGTGAGTCAATTAAAGCTGTGAACGAAACATCCGGACAGAACGCTTCATTCCATTAAACCAAATAAAAATTACATTAGCAATTAAATGTGGATTAGGCTACATATCAAGGTATTTTACGATTATAAAAGTAGGTTTTGGATGGTCCCTAACTAATATTTCTAAGTGTTATGGTAACTTCCTATTTCTTTCTTCATTTCTTCCTAGCTCATTTCCTCATTCATGCAGGCTAAAATTTCGACTCTTTCTTCCCCTTCCTCATACTCCCGACCTTATTCTCCCTTCGATTGAGTCCTTCAAAACACTATTTTACAAAATTTCCTCCGTTTGCTTCTCCGAATTTCCCTTTGTAGCACTAATATGTTTTTATTCATCGTTAAGCAAATATATTTTCATCAGCAAGCGATTATTTTCATCAGTCATTACCAGGCGTTGAAAACAATGTTGACGCTGAAAACCCGTGCTCGAACATTAAAAGTTTAGCTATGTATCACAGGCATGTTATTTCCGAATTTAACTCTCTTATTTTATGTATACCTAAAATTACTCCAGAACGAAGGAGAATGACGAAAATATTTTTAATTATGTGAAAAAGAGAGTGTGGATATAAGCGTGTGCGTTCTCAGCTAAACGCCACCACTTTGACTCCAGTGTAAATCTGACAGTGTTGGCTGAAAATTAGCTAACTACATAGCTGTGATGAGAAAAAATAAACTTTGTGAATTCTTATATGCAAATTACAAACAAAACTCACTTTATATGAAGGCAGACGACTTCATATACATGTTATGCTTAGATTTCCAGATGCTGCAACTCTCCTTCATTGTCGCAATGTATCCAAGTAGCTTGGAATATTCTGGTTTGATATGTCGAAACCATGATAACTGTCGCAGAATAAATGGCTTGATATAGGCGTCGACGAACAATAGGTTTGAGTTGACAAGTAAAACAATCGCGTGAAAGCAACATGAGGGGGCCGCGGTAGTGCACCCCGGCGGGCACATTCATCGATCACAACCAGTTGATTGAGTGGGCGTTAGCCAATCAGCGACTTCCGCCGCTTGGAGTCGTATGGATGACGAGATGCCTGAGATGTATGAGCAGCCGATGCCTGCTCCAGTAATTACAATAATCACCTTGTTTGCAACCCAATCGCCAAAATTTGGGATTCATATGTGAATGAATCATAACATAATAATTTAGTACGGTAGGTAACGCATTTTAATCCCATTTCATATATTTTTATATATTTTGACCAAAAAATGACTAAACAGAGATGAAATCTTGACTACGAATTTTATAGAAGAATGTTTTAGTTTGTATTTCCTGATAAGAAAATGATTTAAGGATTTTTATAGAACACTTTTTGCCTTATTTACCACTTGAGGTAAATTTCTTTTGCGGTTTTGAACTTGTGGTTATCCTCGTGTTAATTGAATTGAACTCGACCTCCGTAACATTTATCCGGGTTGGCCAAATGGCATGATATATACTGTGTAGTGCGCGATGGTATAATTGCTAACCTATTTCCATTTCATTTAATATCTTACCAAATACTGCAGTAAACTGTTCACAGGTTCCTATATATTACAGAAACAGCAATTTATGTGTGCGTAAAGTTTATGACAAATGATATTTAATCATTGTATTATACTACTGCCTTTTAATAACCGTTTTTAAATTAATCTCTTTGAATGATGAATGAAATTTAGTACGTATTTACCGATATTAACTAAAATAATCAAATTATTTGCGATATTTGAAGTACCATCCCTCAGATCTGGAAGCGTTCCGAAGGTGCCACTTTGATTCACCCTCAACATCGCCTCGAAAAATTAGTAAAATTTGACTATATTTTCCTAGGAATAAGGAATATCCAGGGCAAACAAACTTAAAATTTATTCATAGTACTTCGTATGCATAGTTAACCTTTGAAATCCGTTCGTATACATATCTGCGAATATCGGGCGGGCTGCCCTTCATAACCTATCTTCTGCCTTGCGACGGATTATAAAAGGATCAAATTGCGCAGCATGAAATAGGTTTTCTGAAACCTTCTAAATGAAAGCAGACTTCTACAAAATGAATATTTGTTTTCACAAATTTATTTTTAAAATATTGTAATATGTAAAATATTAGATTTCTCGCAAATATTATGGAATGAGAGTGATTAAAAACAAACACATCGGTGGAAAAATTATTTTACAAATTGTAGGTAACCTAGAATATTGTAACTTTTTATATAACGTGTGTTTTCTTGTTCTCCGTTTAACTAGCATCTCTTCTCGCGTGTGGTGATAAGTATTTGCTATTAGAACGTAATATATGAGGCTGCAATTAACATTTATTCCATTATTCGAAATATTTTGAATTCATATTGGTAACTAACATTATAGCAAAACTTAATATAATGTTATATTTTTAGTCACCCCTTAGTACACACCCTTTTATCAAGTGGCTTGAGGGTTGCGATGCATAAGTGGAATTTATTCTTCATGCAATGTTTATATGCCATATCACATACTCCATGTCGCAGAAGGAAAATATTATTACACTTACAAATTGTCTACAATATTACAGTAGCAAAATTAAGGAAGATTAGAGTAAAAATTAGTAACCTTAGATATTTACTTTTGCATAGCAAAATTCAGTGAAACAAGTCTCATATAATGCCTATTAAATAGAGTAATATGCGTTGTCTGAATGCGCCAAAAATAGTTAGCAAAGAATTGAAATAAAGGCGCGCATTTTGTATGATGGCTAATTAATTATTTCAGCTGAATTGTGATGACACCTGAGCGACTGTCACCAAACATCCGTCAGGACCACCTGTTCCATATATTTCAACTGGGCTCAAATCCAAAACACAGCGCAAAAGAAATAACCGAATGAAGAATGCCTCGCACTGGAGGGCATAGAGTTTTGCCGAGACGTTAAGAGCATTCAGGCAAAAGCAGTAACTCAGATTTTAAGTCACATCCGGAATACGGGCATTTCTTGATGTCCATTTGTATTTCATAGCGAGATAAAGCTCTAGAAATGCGACCGTCCAGCTAATTTGGTGGAGGTATATCAGGCATTGTAGGAGGATGTGCCATTCCCTTAGAATAGAAAATTAATTATTTTTTCTATTTAATTATTCTCTTATTTTATGCTTCCGACGGGGTATTTAATTTCGATAATATGTTATTCATCCGTAATCAGGAAAATAATTGGTTTCCACTTTTTTAAGAAAGAAAGAAAACTGATACAATATCATTAAAACCGAGCAATCAATCAGATGGATGGAAAACTAAATGATTATTTATTTCATAACTCATTGGATATTAATTGGAAATATTTCCTGGAAAAATTTTTATTTGAGAAGTCCGAAGCGTGTCATCAAAATATATTTCACCAACCTACGCCGATTACCGTAATGTGCATACATTCGACTGTCCCACCCCATTATGCACTCCAAAAATAAAAGGAACATAAAGAAAATTTCACCAATAATATATCTGGGTCCAAAGGTCAAATATTCTATATGTTTTACAACAGAGTTATCGATCATTCTGGCCTCCTCACTCCTGATTCTTTTGGTGCTCCTTGGCATATTTTTGAGATTTTTAAGAGGGAAAATACTAAGATACTAATTCACCCTGGGATACTCGTAATCACTCGGGTAATATTTACCACTGCGGTCATGGTGTTGACTAAAGAGATACCAGTTATTAATTAGCATCTCTAAGTCCTTTCTTTCCATTTAAGGGAGTCAATCTAATATGTGATTACCTTTTGATGAAGGAAACCCATAGCCGTCGTAATAAACGTCAATTGCTTGCAATTCTGGTTCAGTGCATTGTTTTTCAATAGCCTCAACTCTTCCTTATCATAAGCGAGCCTTAATAGAGGTTCTTTAATTGATGAAACAATTCTCATCATGTTCATAGTATCAACTACCGAGAAAATCATTTGAATGTTTTCTAAGTCGCTGGGTGTAATATATGTTTGCCGCGACATTTTTATCTAAATCGAGTCAAAGACCTGAATTCTCGAAATCGATATACGAGGGTCATCCGGAAAGTAGTACCCGTTCGTGCCGCATGAAGTGCTGACGACGCGAGTAGCCGCTGGACGAGGTCAGATAGCTTCAGTGGCTTGTCTGCCTTCTCTGAGCCAAGTTGCGTGACGCTAGCATTGCCTGTGTTGTTTCTGTGATTGTTTACAATGTTTAAAAAAAATTGAGAACGCCGCCAGTTGTGAAGTGAGGGCAGTGATTAAATTCCTCAATGCAAGAAACGTTCGCCCATGTGATATTCATCGCCAATTAAAGGAGGTGTATGGAGACAATGTAATGGACGAGTCGTCTGTTCGGCGGTGGTGTCGCAACTTCAACATGGGGAGGGGGAACACACACGACGATGAGCGTTCGGAGAGACCGTCTGTCATTACAGACCAACTGGTGAGCTCAGTTGACGAATTCGTGAGGAACGATCGGCGCGTCACAATTGATGACATCTGTGAGCATTTTCCCAATGTTTCTCGAACAATTGTTCATGAAATTGTTAAACACCATCTGCATTATGCAAAAATTTGTGCAAGATGGGTCCCTCGCGTATCTCAATGAGCTGGCGGCGAAGGACTATGCAGCAGGAATACAGAAACTTGTCACACGTTATGACAAATGCCTTAATTTGCTTGGAGATTATGTTGAGAAGTAGTTTAAAGTATCCTCTTTCAAATAAAATTTTTTATGTTTGTTAATATTTACTTTTGTGTCTTTATTTCACGAACGGGTACTACTTTCCGGATGACCCTCGTATCTTGGCGATTCATGTTGTGATAGTACACTCTGAATGTTCAATAATTCCTGAAGTTTGTTTTTTTACTCTCTTTAGCTTGACAACAAATAAATAATATGCTAACTCACCATTATGCATTGTAAAACATAAAAATACTGCTACTATGTAAGTGAAATATTTTTTCCCGTGAAAATTCTCGCGAGGTAATGTTTGAGCACATCCAACCTATGTGAATGTGTTGCGTCAAGCAAATCATTTGATATATGAATGTAAAAGCATGACTTTGAGTTGGTAACACCTGGCACAGATGATTGGGAAAGAAAATATCAAAGAGAAGCTAGGTAAGAAACAATGCACGGGTAGTTTGGGTTTAAGGAAAAAGTTACATGAAATCAAAACCTTCGAACTATTAAGAAGATAATCGTCCTTGGAAACGTAGAGACCGAGCTTTAATTAAAAGAGCACATCCCGATCGAAAAATCCGTCACTTCACTTCACGTCGAAGTTTTCGCCTTTGAGCTCAGGACTTGGATGTTCAGCCTGTAGAAGTCTAGTCCTAGAAAGGACTGAATGTGACTTGACCAAGAATTCTTCTGACTTGACTCAGACAGAGTGGAGACTATTAAAAAAATACAGCATATCGAAATCGCATGAAATTTTCGTGCATTGTCTATATTAAAGTACATTTGCATACAGATATTGTCAGCTGTCAAACGGTTTTGTGCTTCCTTTTCATATATTACAACGGTTATGTACTTCCGTCATAAACAGCCTAACGCATAATAGATCCAATCCCTAAATGAATGTAAAGGACTTGGAGATGCTGATTATTTACTGGTACCTCTTTAAATAATAAAATGACTATAGTGGTGAATATTACCGGTTTGGCCATTGTATATCGACTGATGAATTAGTGTCGTATCCTCTCTCAAAAATTTCAGGTTTTGTAATTAAGAAGGGAACGCCTATTGCTGATGGGACTTCATATTTGAGTCACTACTTCTCGCTGAATGCTGTTATCGCCACGGCGTTACCCTGGGGCCCTCCAATGCCCGGCACCCTTCACTTAGTTGCATCTTTTGCGCACCGGTTTGAATATTCCTTAGCATCAGAATTGTTTTGACAGCATTAGGGTTTGTGAGTGATCGTCAAAAACGCTTTCTCGAATTGTAGTTCTTGAGACAGTACAACAAAAAACGCCAGAAGAGGAAACAAAAGTTATGCTCAGTCGTCAGGTACATCCTCGCGGTTTTAGTATCAGAATTCCTGGTCATTTTGGTGAAAAGGTTGAAATATATGGACGGGGGGGCTGACGGATATTTTGTGACAGTCGCTGGTGTCTTGTGTCACCACAATGCAGTTGGAAAACGATAATAGAGCCCAGTTTATTTTGCTTCTAGCCAATTCTATCGTTTCATTCTAGCAATTTCTGTCTTCGCATTTCCCAGATTTCCATTATTTTATAGGTATCTACGTCCCAAGTTCCTATTGAACATATGACATTTTCAAGTGATGTTTCCCTGTCATTATTTCCCACTGGGAGATCAGATTGGTGGTCTATTTTACTTCCGAATTATTATCGGGAGGAAATACATCACATCATTTTTATATGTGAGGCCGAATCAACTAGGTAATCTAACGTGTTGTTATCTCGTTGCCCTCCTCGTCTCAGGACTACGACCGAATCCTTGGACTCTTCTCGCCTGAAGGTGTGGCAGTTTATATCGGACCAATTCTCTTGGTTCGAGCCATTGGTGCCTCATCGTGAATCCACTTACTCTCACCAGTAGTACAATGTAGTTTTGGATCTAGAAGGCATTAACAATATTGTCTTGGATGAATCATAAAATTATATTTTTTAATCAGAAATAATATGGTGTCACCGAGATTTGAGCCGAGAACTATGCTTTTTAAACGGAATCGCTATCACTATGCTACCTCTGCTCTCAAAATTTCTCCTTGATAAGAAATGCTTATGTCTCTCTGAATTCGATTCACAGGTGTGCCTTTTCTGTTTCCGAAAGCAGCTTTGTAGCCATTTTATATTGCATATTTCATATAATGTTGTGCTTAGCATGTTGATTCCTGTTTTGATTTTGAGATGCGATATAAGAAACATCAGAGTATCACGGAAATAATGTTTTTCTCAACCTGGGTCAAAATACTCTAACTTCCTCACTGTTAAGACTGAAATCAATGAAGTGTATACATTTCGTCTAACCTACTAACGAGTTTCAGTTTATGAGTATTAATTGTAATGTATTGTTTACCTTAGTCTAATTTCATATTTTGCCAGGGGATAATGAAAATTCTCAGGTCGATAATTTTGTTATGTTACATACAACATATTTGACCTTTGGAACCAGATTTATTTTTTGTGCAATGCTCCTCAAATTCCTTTTGTTTTTGGAGTGTGTCAGTCGAATGTATGCACGTTACGGTGACGGACGTAGGTAGGTGGGACACATTTTAATGGCAGGCTTCAAACTTTTTAATTAACAATTTTTCCAAGAAAATTTCCAATTAATATCCAAAGAGTAATGAAATAAATAATCATTAGCTTTTCCATTCATTTGATAGATTGCTCGGTTTTAATGATAGCGTATAAGCTTTCTTTCCTCCTTAAAAAAGTGAATACCAATTTTTTACCTGAAAGCCGATATTATGTAAATGATATATTACCAAAATAAAACCCCCCATTTGGTAGCATGAAATAATAGAATAAGTAATTAGAAAAAATAAATAACATTTTTTACCGAGGGAACGGCTCATCCTTCACCAATGCCTATGTACGCAATACCCCGAAAGCCGCTGAAAGGGCATTTGTCTTGGAGTATTAATGCACCAATCTTACTTCAGGGTAGTGGTACCAGTTCCTTACCCTGCGCCACCTGCGTTTTCTCAGGAAGAAATCACACAGCTTGGGTAATGCTAAGGGTGCCCAGAGATGCCAATCAGAATCGACCTTTGGCCCTCCAGTCAGTAGCCAATCCCACTGTGCAATGGAATACCGTTTGTCAATGCAAATGGTATTTACGACAATTTCATACATTTTATAGCTCAATAATACCAACTGTCTTAAAATATCTATCATCTCCCACAAGAAATTAAATAATATTTTTTAAATCTCCTTCATGACATCTATCCATTTTTCTTTCATTAGAATGGTGAGTGAACAACGAGTAAACATTAGACTAAAATAAAATCTTGGCCAATGGAAACGAATTCGTTATTTAGGTCGTATGGTGTCCTCGATAGCTTGATAGTTTTAGTGTATATTCTCGTGAATCAAGAATATTGAATATAAATTATTAGGCGATTTGTTGTCTTTGCTGCAAGGTACGCTACTCTCCTGAGGAGTGAATCCATGTTAATATTGAGGACTCACACGAGATTTATAATGTTTTAAATGTCTAATTTAGAACGGATGTGAATATTCTGACATCTATTTCTGACTAAATTTAAAAATGTGGAAGAAATATGCGCATACACTATGCTCAAAAGGGATACTACTTTTCAATGGCCATATTAGATTTGGCAGAGTGATCATACTTTCTTTTCTCTGCCATAACAAATCTGGGATCTATCTTCAGCGTTACTTGTGATAACCGCAGCAATAAAATCAAATGATCGCTCCCGCATGCAAAACGGCAGTGTCTAAATGAAAAAGTGGAGCATCTTTTACGTAATGTAATTTTAAAATAAGACCATGTCCGAGCGTTGATTCTCAGCTCTCTCTTCCCTATGATTTTGAAAAGCTTGGCCTCACACATCCTAGCCTGCCACCGTAACAAACGTGGTGGATCGGTATGGTGTCATTACGTTTTAGGTTAATCAGAATCTGAGAGAAGGCGATTCCTTGCGAGAATTCTGGGTTGATTGCTATTTAGGAGGAGGATGTTGAGTTCAGTCAAATAAAGTAGAGCCCATTTGCGTGATATATCGGATTTCCTTCGGAAGAGAGATGGGCATTTAACGTTGAGGTAGCTTGAAGAGAGTTCTACGAATCAGATTTGGTTAAAATACTCGCTTAAAACCGGAAGTGACTTGGTCCATCGATCGTAGTGTCTGGTAAACGGTGTGCGCATGTGGGATGTTTTCCGTCTGGTCCTTACGACGCTTTTGCCCTGCACTGTACATCTATTGAAAAGTGTGCGATTTTTGAAGTATTCTAACTCTACCCACTCCTCGAGCAATAAAGACGAATTCAGAAACGATATGAAACAGCCAAAAAGATGTGTTAGCTCGTTCCAGGTCAGCTGCGCCAGATTGAATTTCAAGTGAATAGGCATGTACGTCTTATATGTGTATAAAAGTTTGGCGGGCTGCCGGGTAAGGAAGCCGGGCAACGGGATTTGGTTACAAATTAGCTGGAGGTGACCTAGCAGTAGTTGATACGGTAAAATACCTAGGTGTCACATTCACCAAAGACTTAACTTGGGGGACTCACATACGTAAAGTCTGCGGTCAAGCATATAAAAAACTGGGATTCATTAGACGCATTGTCGGCAAAAGTGACTCGAAGGTCAAGGAACGTTGTTACCAAGCTCTTGTAAGGCCTCATTTAGAATACGCATGCAGCGTGTGGGATCCGAGTGAAAAAGGTCTCATTCGGGAAATTGAGAAGGTTCAACGCCGGGCAGCCCGTTTTGTAAAAAATTCCTATGATAAAACGCAAAGCGTCACCGAAATGCTCATGGATTTGGGGTGGGAATCATTGGCTGAGAGACGATTCAATGCAAGATTGAAATTATTAAATAAATTTAGATCCGCATGTTTCAGCACCGAGGTCTCGCAAATTATTCGTACTCCTACATACATTAGTCGCTTGGATCATGCATATAAAATTCGGGAAATAGATGCCAGAACTAGCCGACTCAAGGACTCCTTCTTCCCACGGACAATACGGGATAGCAACTGCAGGGTTATAGATAGCAAAAATTCCACTTGCCACCCTCAGCGTCTAAAAAATAATTAGTTGTATTTAAATGCATGCTCTTCCACTAACCTTATGTGTTTTGCTATAATAACCCATTCTTTCCGAATGACCTCATTCGTGTTCCGTTCATCTGTTTTTAAGTCTCCCTTTCAATCCCTCGTCCCTCTCCGCGGGGGCAAATTCCTGCTACCTGCAACGTTGGGTCGCATTCCCTGCCATTTAGAGAATCTTTGGGGGTAGAGTGTTTCGTGGTGCATTTTCATGTGGTAGTGATGTTTCAATTTCTTGCTTGTTGTGTCCTGGCTTCCGTGTTGTAGGATGTCTTTCGTGCTGCATCATGGGGTGCAGTTTTTTAGTTGTTTTGCGGTTTATGTGTTTGCATGAGTATTGGATGAAGGGATTTTTGCATGAGTGTCTGCGCTGCTGTGGGTGTTATTTTCCGTGTTGTTTTTTTTTGCATGTGGTATTTTTCTTTTTTACGGTTGGTGACCTAACACCCCCCGCCACACGCCCTTGCGGCGGCTTGCGGGGTATTATGTAGATGTAGATGTAGATGAAGGGTGCGTATTCCATGAAGAAAAAATGACTTCTTGACCGGGAATTTGACTTGCCGCCCGATGAATTCTTCTGTGGACCCTATCATCTTTGATTAAAAATGAAAGAAATCTCGCCTTTCTATTCTCCGTCCCTTAACCTTTATAAACCCCTAAACACATAACTATCCAGTGAAATTACTATACTACTATTTCTATACACTAAATACTGCAAGAATCATGAACTAAGAGTAGTCCAAATGAAAATAACAGCGTGAAAGCTGAATCCTATTTATGTTTTTCTGTTTTAAACAGAACGCATGCAATGGATTTCGTTCATTTACCTTTCTTTGTTCAAATGTAGAGAGACAATGGTTAATAATATACATTCATCATCTTCCGCCCCACCTAAGATAAATTGTCATAAAAGAGCTAGCAATCATTTAGTAAATAACAGTACGCAACGGGAACCGTGAGAGAAAAATAAAGAAAATTATATCATAAATAAGTTTCAAAAAATAGAAATCAATATTATCTTTTGCAGCACTCAAGTCACTGACAACTCCAAGCAAAATGCTCTACACTCTAATACTTAGGAGAGCTGCTCCTATCTTAACAAAACCGAGTTAAAACTTTCAACTTTCTTTGTCCTTTCAAACGAAAAGGAGAAAGTCCCAATTTCAGTAAAATATGATATATAAAGACTCTTATGTACTCGTTAGTGCTCTTAAAGTGTGGATACATGGACCAAACAGGAATTAAGTTCAGATAACGGGGAGAGGAATATCACACCTCCCTCCGCAACGGGAAAATTAGAACGCTTGCCTTCGCGATCACGGCTATTATTTCCCACCGCCAAATGTTCGATATCGGTTGCATAACCCACCCTATTGCCTGACATCTCACCAACCTACCTCCCTCCCTTGATCCTCAACAACGTGGCAGCACCCACCCCATCTACAAAGGGCAAACGCATAACATATTATCTGTGTGTACACCTGCAGATGATGCTATGCATGTAAATCTATGTTGTCAATAACGGATTTATAAGTGGGAATGCAAAAATGCAATAAACTGAAGTTTTTCCGCAGGCTATCAAAACTCGTCAGCATTTTACATCACCTAATGGTTTTTATATATTTAAAAACTATCATTCACATTCGCCTACTTCTTACTGTTAGGTTAATCTAGCTTTCTCTACTTCTGTTGGAGAAAGCTTTAAATTCTTTTAGGTTGTAAATTCGTCACTCATTGATCACACATAAACGTGGTGCTACTAAATCATATAATACTCAGTTGGCTAATACAAACGTTATTTACGGACAATTTTAACATTTATTTCTTTCGTTAACAATCCTCAACTAAATAGTCTGCCGAAACCGTTTCGCTCAAACAAAGAGTATTTAGAGTAGCCAGGCACCCTTTCCGCAGCTGCAATCAAAATACGTTCAGTCATAAATGTGGTACTATATGCTTGCGGATGAGCCGACGGAAATAAATCTCGCAGACAATAGGCGCCATTAGCTTTCCTGCGGATTTCCACTCAAAAATTCTAACAAGGTTTTAGGGTGAAGGGATGGATGAGCAAGGGATGTGCAAGGAAGGAGCCCTCCTCACCCAGTTAATCGCCTACCTCCACTACCACCGCCCCTTCCCGTTCTACTATTCCACTCTGCCTAGCAACCCCCATTTGACCCACACCGAGCCTACCCCACTCGACCCCAATATCCCTTCCCCACCTCCTCCCCCTGCCTCTCATCCACCCCTCCCCAAACCTCCACTTTTAGACTGATTTAAAGACCTTTGGTGCCGGCTTTAAAAGCTCTCAGCCCGTAATTTAAATGCTTTTACTCTTTGCTCGTTTCCGCTGGAGGTAGTAGCAAACAATTTGTTAAGATCATTGGCGTGCAGAGGTGGTAATAAGGGTAAGGTGTTCATTATATTTTAATCGCACCCCATCTTCCCACGATGGAGGCCCTCCTAAATAGATGGATGGATTCATTTTCTCATTAAGGGTGCGTAAATTGTGCATAAATTTAAGAAAATGTGGGTGTGTGCATATGTGTGTGTTATATATTCAAATACACTTTTCTCATAAATTTAAGCGCACAGATTACTTGGGAGTACATGCATCTAGGCTTAGAACGCGGAGTCGTGAAATACGGATCGGCTTCATTTGTTCAACTTGCGCAAAAGAGGATGAGCATTTATCTATTTAAAACTAAATAGCATTAATCTCCCTATAACTAAATTGCCCAAGAGGGCTTTCCAAAGTCATGGGAAATATTTTTTTCGGACTGATTAGACACGGAAAGGTTAAAAAAATAAGCGATATCATAAAATAGGCGATGTATAAGAGAAAATTATTAACATTCTTTATATTTATGTTCCTAAACACCAAACCATTTTCTAATGTGAACGGAAAAAAATTTTAGATTTCCTGTTAGTACTATAGAGATTCTGTTTACAGTAAATAGGTAGATTATACTTTTTTGGTAGGTGAGTACTTAGAAAATTTTAATAACTAAATTAATGCAATCCACAGTAGAAAGGACATAGTTTTGCACTTTCTCCACCAATTGTATATCTAAGAATCGATATTGGGTCAACTTTCATTCCCTTCTACGCTTGTTAACACACCCTCCAACGCTTTAAAAATATTTTCATTTATATAACCGATTGTTGAAGATTGTGAAAATACGAAAGATTGCGTTGAAATATTAAATTCGTCCACATCAGAAAACCAATGTAATGGAAATGAAAGTTGCACAAAATTACTAAGCATGAAATGTAAGCCGTTATCATCTCGCTCAAAGAAGAGACCTGATTATTGATTAGGAGGAATGTAATCCTGTAGCTATTTGACTTTGACCAATTCCCGATAATCCCTTGAATAACCATCTCCAAGAAAGAAAAACATACGTAGCGTAATGTTCTCCTTCAAGTCATAACCAACCTCGCTATACGTTGTGCATTACTATGGAGTTGATGACAGTGAAGAAAAAAATTCTTCAGATACCCGATTCAAACAGAGTGCTTATGAGGTAAAAATAATTTTTATTGTAAAGATAGCAAAAGACCCCTTTGAAAATATATCTCAAGGGTTAATTCTACAGAAATTTCATAAAAAAACCCTGTCAATCAAATTTTATCAATGAATAGATTCACCGTTTATGATGTTTATAAAATTACATACTTCTACACCTTAAATATCCATAGCCACCTTTTTGGGAATTTATAATCAAAGGAATGATTATAAAAGACTTAATTTTCATTCCTCAATACAATTTTGAAGATGGAAGTATTTGTTGAGTCTCTTACGGATTCCAAAGAAATTTCCATTCATACTTTAAGATTCCATATTTTAATTAAGAGAATCCCTCAAAATTCATTCAAAACCAACGTCAAAAATGTATTAATAGCCAAAAAAATGTTCTGGTGTCCATCGAAATATAAAGTAGGCTCAGTTTATTTAGATTGTGATATTAGCAAATCTAATCCACCTTATATATCCACCGCGAAAGATGATGAAGAAGAAGAGGGTGATAGAGCTGATTATAATTTTTCCTTATTAATTCTTTAGCTCTCAATAAAAAAGTGCGAACACGTTGACGTGTATTAATTTCATTTGGCGAAAGGCTTAAAATATCTAACCTTTAAACAGCTTAATCCATTCAAACTTGCAAAAGCCGAGGAAATTCGTACTGCAAATTGCTTACTACGAAAATAAAATTGAAATTTTGATTTGTATGGGTCACCATATTTGTAAATCCATGCACACTAAACGTACATGACGCTACAAGTGCAGGGTTTCTCTCATTCGAAGGAAAGCTAAATAGCCTCATTACTACTGATGTATCGGGCTCTTTTATACAATTGTACCTCATTGATATTATTAATCCTGAGTGAAAAATGTACTGCCATCTGTGTGCAAAATTTTTTAGTTTTTCCGATTTCAAAAATTTCCATAAAAATTTACTGAAATTGGACCTAGTCTATGCCGTAAGCCTATGCCTCATCTTCTCTTTTACAGGTGGTGACCGAACACATCCCGCAACACGCTCTTGTGACGGCTTGCGAGGTATTATGTAGATGTAGATGATGTCGCTCTCCGAATTTTTACCATGTTTATGCAAAAAATTAGATCCCTTAGTCCATAGCGTGATGTGTATTCAAACAAAAAGAACAAATTAATTTTCCGATTTAATTACTAATTCGATGCAAATATGTGTATATATATAATTATATGTATTTATACATATAATGCATACGAGGGTGGTCTGAACAGTTTCTGACCTCAGAAAATTTCAGAAAAAATGTCTTGTAATCAACCCGAAGGTCGGTTCCCTAGGTGATGGTAGAGTTAACCCAGTACTAAGCCCGACGACGTGTGAAATTCACACATCAGGATAGGGGGGGCAGTTCCTTTCCCTGTGCCGGCTATGGCTTCCCAGGAAGATCTGGTACCCGAAAAATCACCTAGCTTGGGTGGAGCTGCAGGAGCCCAGAGTGCCTTTCCCGGGAATTGAACCCCTGACCCTCCGATCTGTCCAACGCTCTACCCCCTGGACTACCGCGATCCGCGTATACATATATTTGTGTGTGTGTGTGTATATATATATATATATATATATATATATATATACAATATATACTAAACAATACAAAAATATCAAGTAAGCTGTATAATAATACAGTTATCAAAATTATCAATAAGCTTACTCAGTAGAAAACGATAAAAATTTCATTAATACACCAATTAGCTTTCCCATAATGGACGATTTTAATTTCACTAAATTTTAAATTTGATAAAAGGAATAATCATTCCTTATGGTTCACTTTGCCAAGAAGGTAAATTGCACAATAATACCCCATTTGTAATTTTTTGGTGGGCAGTATTAATGTACATCGCTTCATTAAAAGGTATCGGGAAAAGTTTTGGAAAAAAAGATTTTTTTTATATATTGCTATAATACTTCGAAATACTTTAAAATACATTCGTTGAGCGTCAAAAAACTTTTCCATGACTCGTAAGCTCCCTGATAGGTAGATTCCGGATAGTCAGGGTGTCTTAAGGGTGCGCGTGCAAGCTTCTTTGACTCACGCACACCTCAGCAAAAAATTGTTACAATACTTTTTATATCAACCTTGTAGATTTAGAGTTTCTTTGCAATCAATAAGAATACGCCATTTTTATCGTCATTTTCGAATTCGTATCATGATAAACACATGTATCTCCACACACAAACACACACACACATATGTATATATATATATGCATATATATATATATATATATATATATATATATATATATATATATATATATATATATATATATATATATATATATATCCCCTCCCCGGACTACAACCTTGACGTGGTGGAAGGGCTTGTGCGTTCCGATGACCCCTAGAGCTGTGCTGGCGGGAGTAATAATAATTGCTCCTGGTAGGGTCACCCATGCCAGATAAGTCGAAGGTTAGGAGCCAGACGAAAGGTAGTCCACGCAGCGTCTGTTCCTCAGGCGGCTGCAATGGCGTCTGACCCCAGTGGGGTGGCCAGTAAGTGATGGTGTCACGTTAAAAACACTATTGAAGAAGGCAACAGGAAACCACCTCAATTACCATTCCCAAGATTTAAATGATGGACAATACAGAGATTTTCCGGAGTCCTGGCAACTACGGGGCTCGGCCCAATCGGCTGTGTGTCGTGCCCGGCAGCGGGGGAGGCAAGGCTTCCGCGGTCGTCATCCCACGAAACCCTTGCAAGGGAAAACCAGCAGCAGCAGGACAGAAGACGCAGGAGAAGAAGACCACATTAGTTAGAATATGAACGTGGAATGTTGGGACAATGAAGATGACAGGGAAATTAAAGAACATTAAGCGAGAGATGGGAAGGGGAAATATAGATATTTTAGGTCTATGCGAGGTGAGATGGAAGGATAACGGGGATTACTGGAGTGATAATTATAGAATAATATACAGCGGCAGGGACGAGAGCCAACGAGGGGTTGCATAGTATCAAATGAAGAGGTAGGAAGAAGCGTAGTCAACAAAGGACAGGTAACGGATAAAATATTACTAGCAGAGATAAAAGCAGAACTGACGAACTTGGTTATTATTCAAGTATACATGCCACCGAGCAACCATACGGAAGAAGAGGTCGATAGAATTTACGATCAATTAGAGCATTTAATCGCGTGTATTCATGTAGGGAAACATATGATATTGATGGAAGATTGGAATGCGACGGTAGACGAAGGAAGAGATGGTGATGAGGTGGGGGAGTACGGTTTAGGCACGAGGAATGACCGCGGGGGGAAAGCAGTTGAGTTCTGCAGGAGACTGGCGTTAGTCATCACCAACACTTGGTTTATACACCACAAAAGACGCAAGTATACATGGAAAATGCCAGGTGACTCAGAAGGGTATCAGCTTGATTTTATTCTTTATGGACACAGGTTTAGGAACAGGGTGATAAATTCACCCAGCTTCCCGGGAGCGGATGCGGACTCTGACCACAATTTAGTTGTTATGAAATGTAGCGTCCGTTTCAAAAAGATAAGGCAGGGGCGGCGGGTTAGAAAATGGAATGTAGAAGCATTAAATGGTTTGAAAAGGAAGGAATACAAACAGGCTGTAGAGGAAATCATGGAGGATGGTAATGAGCTAAGTACTTTCGAAGAAAAATGGGATTGTATCAAGAAAGGGTTGTCTAAAGCCGCAAAAGACACGATTGGAACCGTTAACGCTAAAAGGACTAGGAAACCATGGATCACGGATGAGATGATTACAAAGATGGATGAGCGGAGAAATTGGAAGAATGTGAACACAGAGTTGGGCAAAATGAAGTACAAAGAGTTAAACAATAAGTTGAGGCGGGCAACAAATAAAGAAAAAGAAGCATGGTGGAAAACGCAGTGTGAGGATATGGAACTTTTGCAGAGGAAGGGTGAAATTGGCGCGATCGGTGCGCTGTACAGAAAAGTTAAATGTTTATCCGGAAGTAAGAAAGGAAGATCTATGCTAACAGCTAGAGATAAGGCTGGTAAGATAATAGTTGACGCAGGAAAAATACAAGAGAGATGGAAAGAATACATAGAAGAACTGTATAGTGAGGAACTTAGACCAACAAAGTTAGACATAGAAAAGGAACATGACGAGGAGGAAGATAGCTTAGGTCCAGGCATACTCGACGATGAGATAGAAAGGGCATTAAGGGAGATTAAACTCAATAAGGCAGTAGGGGTGGATACCATTTCTGCTAAACTACTGAAATGTTAGGTAAATGCGGGAGGAAGAGGGTATATGGGCTGATTCGTGGTATCTATGAGGAAGGAATCTGGCCGGAAGACTTTGTGAGATCAGTGTTAGTTCCTATTCCGAACAAGGTAAAGGCTAAATCATGTGAGGACTAAATGACAATAAGTTTGATATCCCACGCAGTTAAAGTTGTTCTAAGGATCATAAAAAAAAGGATAGAGAGTAGAGCTAATGATTACTTACGCGATGACCAGTTTGGGTTTAGGAAGGAGAGAGGTACGCGTGATGCCATTGGAGTAATGAGTTTATTAATCGAGAGGAATATAGAACACAACTAGGAGGTATTTGCCTGTTTCGTAGATTTCGAAAAAGTGTTTGATAGAGTGCATTGGGGAAAACTAATGAGTATATTGCAGAAAATGGGAATAGACTGGAGGGAAAGGAGGCTAATCCGCAACCTGTACATATCTCAGACTGCTCAGGTGCGGGTAGGTAACGGGGAGTCCGGATGGGCAGTGTTAGGAAGAGAAGGTGTAAGGCAGGGTCGCCCATTATTACCGTTGCTGTTCAACCTGTATGTAGAGGAAATGATAAATGAGGCATGGGTAGATCTGGAGGTTGGAATGAAAGTGGGCGGAGAATTCGTAAAATCAGTTAGGCTCACTGAAGACCAAGCTTTAGTTTGTCAGTCAGCCAAGGGGATGCAAGGATTACTTGGTGAATTGGAAATTCAGTGCGACAGGTATGGGATAAGAATCAATATTAATAGAACAAAGGTTATGGAATTTTCTAGAAAGAAAAGGCTAAGCTAAACATTAAAATAGGAGGACAGAAACTAGAGCAGGTAAAACAGTTTACGTATCTAGGAAGTGTTTTGGACCTACACGTTCAAAGTAGTAGGGACGCAAGGAGAAGAATTGCACTAGGCAATGAGGCTTTTACAAAGAGGAGAGAGTTGATGGCAGGGACATTGAGTAAGTATATTAAGAAAAGACGCGTAAAAACTTTGATATAGTGCGTAGCTATGTACGGCGCGGAAGCGTGGTCATTGATGCAGGAGGATAGACATAGACTGGAGGCTTTTGAAATGTGGGTGTGGAGAAGAATAAAGAGGGTGACGTTGACAGAGTTGAAAACAAATGAGGAAGTATTTGGTATTTTGGGCGAAGAAAGGGGTTTGTTGGGAGAAATCCAATGGAGGTAGGAAAAGTGGATGAAGGGGGTCGTGACCGGCAGTGGGATTTTGAAGACTGTAATAGAGGGGAGAATGTTAGGCAAACGAGGAAAGGGAAGGAACAGGATAGGGATGTTGGACGGGATGAAGGGAGGAAGAAAGTACTCAGAGATGAAGAGGGACCTGATGTAGAGTAGGGTGCTGGATTTTGTGTTTTGTTAGGAGTCACAAAATATTTATTTAGTAGCTGTGTCCACCTGAAAACCTACCTTAACCGGTAGATTACCTAAATAAATATATATATATAGTTTTATATATATATATATATATATAAATATATATATATATATATATATATATATATATATATATATATATATATATATATATATATATATATATATATATATATATATATATATATATATATATCGACCCTATGGACTAGAGCACCGCCCCGCGTGGGGCGGTGCTCTAGTCCATAGGGGCGAGAAGAGGCATGGGGGCTGCAGGAGGGCGCCAGAGGGTCCTGGCAATGTGACATTCACGAAGGCTCTGTAACCTTCCTTTGGTCCTGTTTGTTTTTAAGCTCCGATTTCAAAGTTTATATTGTTTCCCGCATCTGGAGGTAATTCAAACCACGCGTTTACTTACATTTTAAAGTAAGGTTCATTTGAAAGGGTTGAATTTCATTTTGTGTATCTTAGGCACAATTTCACGACACCAAGAACTTCGGCAGTAAAGTTAAGTGAGAATAAAACGGGTGTGGATCTGGAGAGGAATCAGCTCATCTGATAATTAGATTCGGTGTATTCTCATCAAATTGAAAGCTCTTATAATGGGATACAACGTTTACTGAAAAATGTAATTAATACGAACGAAAACGAAAATAAACGGCCAGTGTATTGTTCATGTGTTCATAGAATGGTAATATACGAGTTCAAGCTCGTATAGTTCAAAAAGAGGACCTTTCTGTCAAACTTCGTATAATTACTGGATGTCTCCATTTTTCGGGTTCCCGCCGCGTTGGTAGTCATGCTTGACGACAGTTTCGCCTGGATTCCACCAGGCGTCTTCAGGTCGAAGTGCCGATATCAGTTTTCAGTCTCAGTTTCAAAGGTTTTTATTTCCGTATTACAGAGTACAGATTGAAAAGAGTATATAAACAATATATAAACATAACAAAAACAACACGGAAACCCCGTTATAGGATAATAATCCTCTTCGGGGTGGAAAAAATAAATAAGGACAGGCCACAAAGAGGGTAGCGTTTGCGGAAAAATGTGCCGATATCATTTTGGCTGCGCTTATATAGCCCTCGCTCTCTCGCTGCTGCGTTGTGATTGGTTGGTTTCTGGAACACTCTCTTCCAGGCGTTCGTCAGGTGGTAACCGTCTTCCCGGTTGAAATTTCTCGGCACTTCGACCTGAAGACGCCTGGTGGAATCCAGGCGAAACTGTCGTCAAGCATGACTACCAACGCGGCGGGAACCCGAAAAATGGAGACATCCACGAATCCTGAACGCCACGGAAGACTACGATCCAACTTCGTATAATTACGATTGAACTTTCTCTTGCTGGCTTGATATCAATTAAATTAAAACCCGGTTCACTGATCTATAAGATTGAATCCACATCTTATCATTAACTTATACGGTCATTCCATTTAGCTAATATATATTGAATTTTATTTGAACAAAATTCAATATTTAAACTTTTATTGGAGAAACAGAATGGCAGGCTACGTCTTGTTTAAGAAGAAATGTAGGGGGTATAACGTGGAATATCTGGAGCATGGATTAATAGAGTCCCTTAAAAACAAGCACATGGCTATGTGCTTACTATTCGAAAGGGGGTTTTCATATGAGAAGGTGAAACCTTTCAGACTAATTGATTATTTAGGAAGGCACATCCCGACAAGACAGAAAAGACTTAATATTTTTTCTATCACTTTATGAAGACTGCAAAATCGCCCAACACTTTCAAGTGTGCTTCAAAACATATCACTGATGGTTTACGTGTATCATTCAAATTTTCACCATAAATTGCCAAATCTGGAAAGCCACACACAATTGGTGAAGAACTCATCTCACCGGCAGTAGGTGAAGTCCTGAGTACTGTTCCGGATAAGCTACCATACACCTTCTGTATGATACAATAAAAATTATTCCCTTAGCAACACTTCAATTCCACAAAAGAATAGATGAAATGGCTGAAAACGTGCAAGATAAATTGTACAGAATCCTGAGAACAGCACAATTTGCATTGCAGTTGGACGAGTGAACTTTACCAGGTAATGAATCTGTGTTCTGGCTTATGTACGCTTTATTAAAGATGAAAATCTACCTCAAGAGTTGTTGTTTGCAAAGAAATTAGAAACTAACACTAAAGGAAAGTCAATATTTGGTATCGAAGAGCAGTTCTTCAGGGAAAAAACAATCCACTTTCTAACATACTTGCTGTTGCGATAGACGGAGCTCCGTCAATGACTGGTCGTCACCATGATTGTATGCATACTTGAGAAAAAATGTAACAAATATTTTTGCTATTCATTGTGTCATTCACTGACAACATATAGTGGCTAAAACACTGAGTGATTGCCTTCAAAAGTCCTTAAACATTGCAATTACAGCGGTTAACAAAATAAAAGCCCACGCTCTTAATGGTCAAATCTTTCGAGAGTTGTGTGATAAGAGCAGTGCAGATTTCAAACGCCACGTCCCTGCACACGGAAATCCGTTGGCTATGCAAAGTTAATTTTATAATTTTTTAAAACCACAGGTATTGCAATTTTCCACTAGATATTTTATTTCAACACTACCGGTTTCGATGTTTTCACATCATCATCAGGTGTGAGCACAAGTGCGTATCTTCTCCACATATATAGTTGCATACAAGGGGTGGGGGGTTTAAGGGGGGGAAAAAGGAGGGGAAAAAAAAGGGGGACAGGGGAATTCCATGAGGGGAAAGGATGAAAAGAGGGGTCAAAGAGGCGGGGAGGAACAGTGGGAATTCCATGGGGGTGGGGGGTTTTTTGGGGGCAATACTGAGAATTAACAATACGACCGCCGGATTGGCACAGGTAATAAAATAAAGACATTGAGCTGTAGAGGGCCCCGCAGCAATGAAGGGCCGGAACAATCTGCCGGTGGGCCTCGCGAGTGATGTCCCGTGGCGAGGGTCGTTGCTCTGCTGGCTGGATGACGTCCTTGGGACGCCTGCGAAGCGTCGGGGGATCAGTGGTGTTGTCCGTCGAGTCCATCCGGGGAATCGGAGGAACGGGGAGGGGAAAGGGGTGGTCGTTGACGGGGAGGAAGTAGGGGGGGGGGGGCAGGAGAAGAGGAAGGTTAAAATTGGGGAAAACTATTGGGGAAATTGATGGCTAGAAGGGGGGAATGTGAAGTGACAAACACATCATTAAGGAGGGGAATTCCTTTTTTTGTGTGTTGTATTATTTCACACTGTTCGAGTGCGTCCAACTTGCGCCCTTTCGTTTGTAGATGTAGCACTTTAAATTCGAAGTTGCAGTGATGGCCTGTTTCGATTATGTGTTTCGCGAGATTAGAGTTCGTGTTATCTGCATAAATTCCTCTTCGGTGTTCCTTGATCCGATTGTCAAAACTCCTCCCTGTTTGACCAATGTAGCTGGCCTGACACTCGCACTCAAGCATATACACCCCACTCCTTTTATTCCTGTCGATCGGGTCCTTAATCTGGCTTAAACACTTGGATAGTGTTGATGGAATATAGAATGAAATTCGGAAATTGTCCTTGGGGATGGCTTTGATTATATTGTATGAAAGATGGTTCACGAACGGAATTTTGCACCATTTCCGATCTAACGTGTTCGTGTCCTGTGTGAGTGTAGTGCAGATAGAGGTGGCTTGTTTTCTTATTTTCTTCTTAAGGAGCGTATCAATGAGGTTGGCGTTATACCCGTTGTTGACAGCAATGGTTTTTATGATGTTTACTTCACGGTCCCAGTTGTCCTGGGACATCGGGATTCTAATGAGTCTATTTATCATGGAGTGGAAACTGGCTAGCTTATGGGATATAGGGTGGCACGAATCTGATGGAATTACTTGATCTGTGTAGGTGGGCTTTCTATAGATTTTGAAGGTATGTTTTTGGTTATGTAGGCCTATGGTTAGGTCGAGGTAATTGATTTCGTCTTCCACACTTTTTTCCATAGTGAAATTAATGGCTGAGTATAAGGAGTTTAAAAACTGATGGAACTTCGTCAACTGTCTATCGGTCCCTGTCCAGCCGCATAAAATGTCATCCACATATCTGAACCAATAGAGGACATTATCTACTAATTTATCTTTGCCATTAAATATCTTTTCTTCTAAATTGTCCATGAAAATTTCTGCAAGGAGTGGTGAGAGAGGTGATTCCATAGCTAAGCCTTCTTTTTGTCTATAGTATTTGTTATTAAAGAGGAAATAATTTTGATCTACGCACACCTGAAGTAACTTGCGTAATTCACTGATGATATCCGGGCTGATGTTGGCCTTTGAAAGTATGTGATGAGCGTATAATATCGCCTCATGCGTGGGAACGGATGTGAACAAATTACAAACATCGAATGATACTAACTTCACAGTTGTTGGCATATTGATATTTTGGAGTTGTTCCACTAGATTGACTGCATTTTTAATCCCATATTTAGGTTTGAAATTTGACATTTGGCGGAAAATTGAGTTTAACTTAAAGGCCAGCTTGTGTGTTGGCGAATTAACACTCGACACCACTGGTCTGATTGGCACGTCTTGTTTATGTAGTTTAGGTAAGCCGTACAGTCTTGGGGGTAATGGGTTCATATTCAACAGGGAAAATTTTTCTTTATCACTGAATAGAGTTTTGCATGAAGCGATAGCGTTTTTTACCAGCCTTTGATATGATGGTGTGGGGTCTTTCAGTAAATTCTCAGAATTGGTGGAGGCAATGAAGTTTTGACACTTGCTGATGTAGTTTTCCCTATCCATAATCACTGTGGAATTACCTTTGTCGGCCTTGACGACTGCGAGTTCGCCCTCCTTAATTACTTTTTTGAGCATCTTGAGTGTCAGATCTTCTCGCACTGGACGGGGGCTGTAGAAAGGAGGCTTTTTATGTCTGCTGAGATGATGTTGGCGATGAGTTGCTTGGTTCCAATAGGTTCACGAGACAGGGCTGTATCGCAGTCAGCCGCTAGGTTTTTGTAGCCGTTGGTTGTAGTGGGAATCACTGGGGCATATTTCAGGCCTTTGTTTAATAAAACTAAATTGGAAGGGGACAAGTCACAATTGGAAAGGTTTTTTCCATAGTGAAATTAATGGCTGAGTATAAGGAGTTTAAAAACTGATGGAACTTCGTCAACTGTCTATCGGTCCCTGTCCAGCCGCATAAAATGTCATCCACATATCTGAACCAATAGAGGACATTATCTACTAATTTATCTTTGCCATTAAATATCTTTTCTTCTAAATTGTCCATGAAAATTTCTGCAAGGAGTGGTGAGAGAGGTGATTCCATAGCTAAGCCTTCTTTTTGTCTATAGTATTTGTTATTAAAGAGGAAATAATTTTGATCTACGCACACCTGAAGTAACTTGCGTAATTCACTGATGATATCCGGGCTGATGTTGGCCTTTGAAAGTATGTGATGAGCGTATAATATCGCCTCATGCGTGGGAACGGATGTGAACAAATTACAAACATCGAATGATACTAACTTCACAGTTGTTGGCATATTGATATTTTGGAGTTGTTCCACTAGATTGACTGCATTTTTAATCCCATATTTAGGTTTGAAATTTGACATTTGGCGGAAAATTGAGTTTAACTTAAAGGCCAGCTTGTGTGTTGGCGAATTAACACTCGACACCACTGGTCTGATTGGCACGTCTTGTTTATGTAGTTTAGGTAAGCCGTACAGTCTTGGGGGTAATGGGTTCATATTCAACAGGGAAAATTTTTCTTTATCACTGAATAGAGTTTTGCATGAAGCGATAGCGTTTTTTACCAGCCTTTGATATGATGGTGTGGGGTCTTTCAGTAAATTCTCAGAATTGGTGGAGGCAATGAAGTTTTGACACTTGCTGATGTAGTTTTCCCTATCCATAATCACTGTGGAATTACCTTTGTCGGCCTTGACGACTGCGAGTTCGCCCTCCTTAATTACTTTTTTGAGCATCTTGAGTGTCAGATCTTCTCGCACTGGACGGGGGCTGTAGAAAGGAGGCTTTTTATGTCTGCTGAGATGATGTTGGCGATGAGTTGCTTGGTTCCAATAGGTTCACGAGACAGGGCTGTATCGCAGTCAGCCGCTAGGTTTTTGTAGCCGTTGGTTGTAGTGGGAATCACTGGGGCATATTTCAGGCCTTTGTTTAATAAAACTAAATTGGAAGGGGACAAGTCACAATTGGAAAGGTTGACAACTCGTGGGGCAAACTTATGGTCACATGATCGTAATTTTGGATTGGACTGGGTATCACTGTTCCGTAGGACTCTCGAGAGAATGCAGAGCTTTTGATTCAATACTTTTCGCTTAGCATCACAGATACTTTTTGTCAGAGATCTCACTCGGTCTTCCCACACTTGGAATTCGGCGGGATGAAGTTTTGAACACAATTCCATATGAAGAATAAACAAATAATGGCGTATGGCCTCTCGTTTGCTGTACCACATTTTTACTTCTTTCTGGACCCACACTTTTTCCTTTCACACACCCCTTTCCCCTCCCCGTTCCTCCGATTCCCCGGATGGACTCGACGGACAACACCACTGATCCCCCGACGCATCGCAGGCGTCCCAAGGACGTCATCCAGCCAGCAGAGCAACGACCCTCGCCACGGGACATCACTCGCGAGGCCCACCGGCAGATTGTTCCGGCCCTTCATTGCTGCGGGGCCCTCTACAGCTCAATGTCTTTATTTTATTACCTGTGCCAATCCGGCGGTCGTATTGTTAATTCTCAGTATTGCCCCCAAAAAACCCCCCACCCCCATGGAATTCCCACTGTTCCTCCCCGCCTCTTTGACCCCTCTTTTCATCCTTTCCCCTCATGGAATTCCCCTGTCCCCCTTTTTTTTCCCCTCCTTTTTCCCCCCCTTAAACCCCCCACCCCTTGTATGCAACTATATATGTGGAGAAGATACGCACTTGTGCTCTATCCAATCCCTTTTTTCCTTCAGCTGGAGTGCCTCAAGGTACAGTCCTGTCCCCGCTGCTCTTTGCAGCCTACTGCTGGGACATGCCAACAGATACCACAAGGAATAGGGGCGTAACAACTGCCCAATATGCGGATGACACGGCCATCTGGACGCCGGCACGGACACCAGAATCGGCAATAGCACACCTCCAGAAACAAGCTAAAAAACTGGAAGAATGGTTCCGAAAGTGGCGACTACGGCCTAACCCCAAAAAATCCACCCTTGTCATCTTTACGAGTCACTCAGACCGAAGGATGGTGGGACTGCGACAACCCACACTTGGGCTCTGGCAGCAACAAATCCCGACGTCCGACTCCGTCAAATACCTGGGGGTCACTTTAGACAGACACCTTACATTTTATGCACACATCAGGGATGTATGGTCGAGATGCAGTCGTCGGAGTGGTCTATTGAGAGCAGTCCGGGCGAGAGGGAGGGGGGTCTCTGCGGAGTGCTGCCTACTCCTATACAGGGCCTTTGTCCGCCCTGTTATGGAGTACGCCGCGCTGGCAGTCCTTCCCTTCAAAAACACTCATATGACCATATGGGCCGCCCTGGAAAGGAGAGTGCTCAGGCAGCTGCATCTTCTGTCGCCCATGCATCCTAGTACTGACGTATACTTAATTTCTAATACTGAACCTATCCTTCACAGGTTATGCCGTCTCCGCGCCAGAGCTGCAAACCGGATTGCCACCTACAACGAAACTCTCCTAGGGGAAATAATGCAGAGTGCCAACGCAGTACTGGGGAAACGACCAAAGACGAAACTAATTTCCCCAGCAAGAATAATAAGCGACCAACTACACCTGTACTACGAAGAGACACACCTACCACCTTATCGACTGGGCAGCATTCTACCAGTGCCCGAGAATCTACGCCCCATCGAGGAGTACCCACTCTTCCGAAAGAAAACAAAACGGAGAAAACAACAAGGGACTGAAGAAGAGCCGCAATAGGAAACAGCAGTGTAGTGATAAAAGTGCCAGTGAATAATGTGTTTTAAACAAAGACAATTACTTATTTATTTATTTATACTATTTATACTATATTTTACATTCATGTTAATTTATTTATTTATTTATTTATTATTGGACATTACTGTTATGGACTTCCTTATGGCGGCCTGCGAAGGGTTTTTCGGGTTTCCCCTTCGCCTAGGGTGAATGCCAGGCCAATGCTACCCCGCGAAAAGAGAAAAGATAAAAGATACATGCAATAGCTGAACGAAAGACTTTATAAAACAGTTTTTAGACCCTGAAGAGGCGCACAGCCTAAAACAGGGCTTCCTTGTTTGTTGTACAACTTACTGTTTTTATATATACTGTTACATTGTTACCTGTTATTTGTTATTGTTGCTTATAAATGTTATGTACAACAACCTGGAAAAAATAAACACCTTTTTGAATTGAATTTGAATTGAATTGCACTTGTGCTCACACCTGATGATGATGTGAAAACATCGAAACCGGTAGTGTTGAAATAAAATATCTAGTGGAAAATTGCAATACCTGTGGTTTTAATATGTTACGCTTCCACCATATCACGCCTGAGACCTCATCATTCGTTAATTTTATAAGGCACTTCTATAATCCTTTTGACGTTGTTGTGAAGTTTTTTGAGGAAAAAGAGGCTTTTCTCAACGACAATCTTAAAGAGATCAGAAGAGACGTTGCATTTTTGTCTGAACTATTTGCAAAGTTCAATGAAATGAATTTAAAGTTGCAGGGAAATGATACTAACCTAATAAAGGCATAATCTGTGGTGACTGAGTTTATTTCCAAGTTGCCTTTATTCAAGCGCACCATAGGCCGCCGCCAGCTTTATCACTTCCTTCCCTGCTTAAGCTAGCAGAGGCAAGCTGGTATGGGTGATGAATATTTGAGAGTCTTTTGTGACCATTTGGCCGCCTTGCATAAAAATATGACGTAGCGATTTGAGGATCTTTTGTTGGAAATTCCAGATTGAGTGATAAATCTGTTTGTAGACATTGAGGAAGTTGAAGTATTAGAGGAAGAAATAATTAGACTACAAATTTGTTGAATTGAAACTAAAGTATAAGATAAATTATCAAGAGTTTTGGTTACAGAAGGAGGTTTCCGATCGTTATCCTGCATAATGAATGGTGGTTAAAAAACTCCTACTTGCATTTTCGACTTCATATTTGGTGGAGCGTGGTTTTGGCTTATTTCCGAGCAGAGAAACAGATTTCAGGTTTGTGAACGCGGTGATTTAAGACTCCTGGTTAGTGGCATTAATTCGGACGTTAGATAACTGGTATCAGGTCATCATGCCCGTCCATCCAATTAAAATTTTATTTGATGCAAATATGTTATTAAATTAGGAAATAGAATCTCCTTTAATGAATTCTAGACCATGAAACAATATAATAAATAATTACTTAATTTTTTAACTAATTTTAACAAAACGTGATTGTTTATTCTATTTATATAAATTGAAAATGTTCATGTTATGTAAAATCTTAATTTAAATAAAAAATGACATGTAACATTTAAAAAAATATTTGTTTGATTCTTCAATTTCATGGAAAAAGTTTATTCTCAAAGTTCCTTTTATTATGTACGAGGTTAGGCTGAAAACTAATGCACGTATGATTGTAGACCACTAGCAAAATGATTTTCAGACGCAGTCTCGGTAACATGTGAAAGCAACATTTCCCCTCAACACGTTTGCACATGTTTGAGGTCATTATATTCATCCAGTGTATTTTATGAAGCGGAAGTATGGAGAGGTGTTCTAGTGCTATGCCAACGTGAGTTAAACAGGGTGCCGTTATCGAATATTTAACTGCTGAAAACGTGACTCCTACCGAGATTAAAAGGCTGTTTATGGTGATGATGCTGTTGATAGGTCTACTGTAAATCGATGGGTAGTAAAATTTCGTGGTTGCGAGCTTGGACAAGCCATTATTGTTGATCAATAAAAATCGTATTAAAACCAAATTGAAATATCCTAGGAATGTTAAAAGCAGTCTGCCGCCAATAATCTTGCAACTTGACAACGCTCGTCCACACCCCTCGCGCACAACTGGAGTTGCTCTTCAAAACCTAAAATTTGAATCGATTCCACACCCTCCTTGTTCCCCCGACCTAGCGACCTGCTCTTTTAATTTTTTCCTCCACTCAAGAGACACCTCAAGGGTAATCATTACACCTCGGACGATGAGGTTTGGGCAGTTGTCAAGTCCTGTATCGGAGAAAAGTCGGGAGAGTTTTTCAGTGACGGAATGAAAGAACTTGTTACACGTTGAGAGAAATATCTGCCTTAACGGTGACTATGTTGAAAAATAAATATATGATTTTGAAATTTAAGAATTGTACTTTAATGTACTTTTTGCGCGATCTTGCTATTTGTTTTTGTTTGTGGTCTACAAGCATGTGTGCATTACTTTTCAGCCTAAACTCATATTAAGTTTTTTTGCATAAATGTGATGTGAAAACTATGCATCTATTTGATGGTAAATAAACATTTGATTATTCATGGTTTGTAATTTAATTATTTCCACATTTGTTTAGTTGTTTCATTATTCTGATTATTATTTTAAAGCTACCGATTAGGAGGCTTTGAGTATAGGTTTATGGATCCAAGGTGGCTTGAAAAAATTTGGGAAACACTGGCCTACAAGGTATTGTGTGGTTGTAATTATTCAGTCTATTTCGGGCACGACTTTTAAAATTTAAATTTAATGTCATTTACACTGATTTAAAAATCAATCTTCTTTTTTAATATTTATTGTTTAATATGTTAGATATATATACCATCACCTACTAAACCGACCATCGGGTTGATTACTGTGCTTATGGTTTTATGTTGGATACATCTTGCATATGTTGGACTTATCATCTTTGAAAGCCAATTCTAGATAAGACATCCTCTAGAGTATAGAAGTAACTCAAGGAAGACGAAAAACTAAAACTATTTAGTAATATGAGCCAGCACTCCCTTTCCTTTAGTGTTCCTCCTGCCAAAAGTATGCTCTCAAAATTATTTTCACTATGAATATACTTTCTGATAAAGCGCATTCTTTTAGGAAAGCGAGTTATATTTATTTCTTTTTCCTAAAAACATTTCTTTGGTAAGAAATACATAGCACAGTTAGTGCGAGAGGGTTTTCATTATATTAGATCTTATTTTAGGTATGAGGCTCTATCACTATTTCAGCTCTAATTTAATACGAAGATAGCATCTTCCAAAACGTTTGTGCTCAGTATTTTTAATTTGCTTGCATTTTTAGGAAGTCTAAAAGTTCAAATAATTTCGTTTAATAGCGAAGAAACCGAAGGTTATGACGAAATGGGAGAATTAAAACATGATGCATGTGTGGTAGTCTTTTTGACGGAAAGCGAACGGTAGCTTTTACGGTTGATTGAAATTACCATCTAAATTAGATGTTTTTTATTACCACTCTACAAAAGAACATTTAGCTCGGGCTAAAAATACGATTGATAATTTAATTACAAGCTATCAAGCTTTTGCGTCAAGGTTTTGAAACACAAAATTAATGGAAAAATTAGATAAAAATCTCTGGATTAAAATATAAATGAAAACCGGAATTATTCTTTCATGGAAGCTCCGTCGAATTAATACATCTAGATTTGAATGTTTTCAAAGAAAGGGAAAGCATGTGAATGCGTGCAAAGGAAACTTTGCCTTAATTTGATGCGCAGAACAATTAGCGAGTGATCAGTACTTTAAAAAATTACGATTATAAAATAATGAAAAATTAGGCATATCAAAATTTACATCCTATGCCCGGTTTCAGGTTGTAAAATTAATATCCCAATTCGGTCTCAAAACAGTTAGGAAAAATAAGTTACATGACTACGAGCTAGTGGAACCAAAAAATGATGAAATGGTTCTCCCGTTACTTTTAGTAACTCTATTAATTTTGCTTGGAATCTAAAGTACTTTTTGTGCTCAACATTTCGGTAGTTAAAATTAAGCCCCTGATGCCACGGCTTTTTTGTAGGTTAATTCACTAGTAACATTTTTTACTGCATGCGACTCACTTTATCTTCTCCAATTAATGGGACTATCTGACGGATAAAATCGACTGGAATTTTCATTAGCGTGCTAGTAAAGTTTCAATTCGCTCTACCTAGAATTTATCTTTCATAGATTATGGCTGACTATGATTGGGCGATTTCACTTTTGCTCTAAGCTTCCATAGACTGGATACTATAGATTTATTCCATGAACTGCTTTTCAATCTTTCTGTTACTCGATTTATGTACTTTTTACGTACATATTGTGGAAAATGAAGTGAATAAGGTGACATTCTTGTCTGGATTAATGCATTTATTCAATTATGATTCCTATTATGCAGTGCTATCCATGTCATCTATTGATTATAAATTATTGGTGAAATAAAACATACTAATTAAGTATTTCTACAACTTTAGGCGTGGAAAAAAAGTTTTCTTCGATTTACTTTGGGTTGAGCATTAATAACTAATGTTATTTTAATTTTATTTTTTATATTCTCGCGCTGGAAAATATCTCTGCATACCCCTCAAAACAGACTCAACATAATGAGTACATCAGAGCTGTCATATGGCTATGTATAAAGACGTCTATCAAGACACTATCATTTAAAATCATGATACAGGCGCGTGCGGTGCATACAGAATACGATTTAGAAGATACTGTTAAAATGAATAAAATTTGGACAGAGCCAATATAAGCCTTTAGTATAAGGCCCTCTGTATACGCAAATTGAAAATTGGTGTCTCGACCTTCGGAGATCTACTGAAATGGAGCTCATAATCCTGATCTGAAACGGAAGAAGTCAAAAATAATATTGTTCCCTCTAGTCTAAAATCCTAGAAGGAATATAATTGAATAAAACGAAAAACTGCTCCATGACACATACACAGAAAGTGAAGGAAGTCAATATATTTATCATGCTCGTGGAGATGGACTCTTTAATTCGAGCAGTGACGCAAAAGCCGAAAATCAACGACTGGCGAAGATGAAGTTGCAAAGGTGTAAGATTTAATGCGATTTTACTTCTAATAATGAATAAATCTCTTCTCTGGCTTGCTGTTACCAAGTAACGTAATCGTTCAGTGGCGATTAAAACGGCATTCCATGATGGTTAAATGCAGAATCAATTCTGTCCCCCAATGTCTCAAAATTTCACTAGCAATTATTAACAGCCCCAATGAATGGATCTGAAATGCAAACCAGTCAGTTAAACATCTAGACGGACTAACACTTTGCTTTGCAACGAAAAGAGCGGGCAAAACTTTCCAAGAAATATGGTGATATTTTAAGCACACATTAATATTCAATTGATCAATTAAAAATCTCCAATTAGCCGGAAAGAGGCTCTACGACAAGCTGATGCATTGTAAAACAACTTGGTTGTACATTGCAATATGTACGACACTGTTACTATGAGATTTCTTATTCATACTGTTTATCAAATGTGGTGATGAGGAAAGTGTTAGCGCTCTTCAGTGCTCATAATTCTGAGGGTCAGTCAAATGAAAACATATCGGACAAACACACTAGACCAGTCCGCTTACCAACAAGGACAACCTAACAACTGCGTGTGCCTGCGAGTTGTCACTATGCAGTTCTCCTATCACAGCGATGGCACCATCGATACGTAACAACGGTCTTGCAACCTTTCGTGCGGACTGTGTATTATGGTGGGTATTGGGATTGCCCTTACAATTCTTGTTGGTATCCACCATTCTGTCTACGTTTCCGGCATTCATATTCCTGATGCGTTGTAGTAGCCATTCGGTTACCTGAGCACACAGTTTAAGAATCTCGGCAAGAGGAAACTAATTTAAAATCGAAGCAATTTTAAAAATATTTCCTATTATTTACTTGGAAAACTTGACACTTAATATATGTATTGTTGAGGTGTTATTGTCGAATCATCAAAGATTTGTCAACTATAAAACAATATAAAAAGTAGTGCTTAAATATTGATACCGAAGGCTGAGTACCATGTAGCATTCTCGAATTGGCGCTACGTCTGTCTCTACTCAGATCATGGTCAGATTCCGTAGCCCTAGCAAATAATTCTCTTTTAACAATGCCCTTTATAATTTTTTCCTCTTAAGATTCCATTATTACTAGAATTTTAATAAGGATAATCGCATTTCAAAAAAAGAAGCGGTGTGACCTTAAAAACTGCTGATAATAGAGGTGTACTCACTATTTCTCGCGAAAACATATTGGTGTTGGTGCACGTTGGCGGAAACATTCATTTAATACGCCTACGACTACCTTGAATGAGAGGATGGTATTAACTGATGTGTGCTAAACGACAAATTATTTCATTTATAAATGATTAGCCCATATGTAGCGAGCATTTTCTTTGTTTTTTTTCACTTTGAGGAAATGTTTGTTAGGTAGTTTCTTCCAGTTAATTCCGTTCCCCCCCTCGCTCGAATCCGCGCACTCTTCATTCCACTGGGAGTTGTTTGCAAGGCCTGCCTCACCCGTGCACACCCTGCAGTGGTCTCCCCTACCCTGGGTGGAAATGTGGATGCTTCTCATCACTCCCAAAAGGGGAAAAGTCAACGCACAGGCCTAGAAGCGTTTCTGCACGCCGCGCCGCGCTCTGGTATGCTGTCCAGAGGCCTGCCGGACTCATCTTTCATGGGGATTTGCGGGAATAGGTTGTTGTCCCAGACTCACCTCGTAGGTATATTTGTCATCGTATGCAAGGGCGACCCCCCTTCCGACCACGATGAAATACCCGCCGAGCATCCTACTCGGAGCCCTCGGTGTGTGTCATTTCCGTATGAAGTGGTAGGTGTACCCGCGTGGGATACGTCTCTTCCGGACTGAAATACTTACCGTCCCTGAATTTTAATGCTCATCCCCCCAGAAACCAAATTTTTATCCTTCAAAACTTAAGCAGCAGAGTGCAGTGGGATATGATACTCTCGGGTCGGCCGTCCCTTCTCCTCGAAACTGAATGACAGGGCTAGGGGAGTGGATGACCTCAGGAAAGATATTTTAGAGGGATAGAGATTTGGAGTTAAGGCCACTTGAGATCCTGAAAAATAATTATTTAGTTTAGATCATAGTGGTGTATGTATCCCCGCATGGGGTTCGAGTTATCACGAAGGATATTTTATTAACGTAGCTTTTACTCTTAAGTGTACGGGTTAGAATCTCGGTTGTGGAAGAATTTTTAAGATGCCACCTTATCCCGACTTTTGGTGCCGTGCCGAGAGCACTTCAAGTGAAGTACTTCCTCCGTCGGATGGGACGTTAAACTTTGGATGGCTACAATTATTACCATCCCCCAAAACCTAATAAATATTTTTAAGTCATCTGAGAGGGCAGATTGTAAGGGAATAAATGAAAGAATAGTGATAATGAATCAACGCATAGGTTTAAAAAAAAGAAGACGCATGGCCTAATAGATCGAGTGTTATGACGTGAAATTCATAGGAGAACATTCTTTACTTGGAAACTCTCCACAGTATGATTTGGGCTCTCAGTTTAAGATTAAGCCAGCATGCCTCTGACCCATCTTATTAACCGAGCCCGTGGAAGTAATAAATTCGAGTTTGGATGAAACTTTATTCACAACTCAAATTAAGCGTGTTGCGGCCAGCCAAAATAAAAGTGGTGGTTTGAAGAAAATAACAAACATAAAGAAAGTAGGATGGTATGATGGTTACACTGTTTGATAGTGGTTTTTACCTTTCCCAACAGCTGGTAGCCTTCTTGCTCTTAGCATATGCTCTCGTAATTCCTAAAGATGATTTGTGAAGCCGCTGGTAGCCCTAACTAGGTCAGTTCTTAAATCTTTACCACGAAAAACAAATGTATCTCCTGTTATAATTCATTTGGTTATTGATGAGGTCTTGCATGCCCAGGAAGCTTGTGTAGCAATACTGAAGGGGGTGTGTACGTCTAACTAAGAACTATCGCTGTAAGTAATGGAAATTGTGCAAAGTAAGAACTTAAAATTTGATTTGGTGAAATAAGTTACGGTGAATCAAGTTAAGTGTTTAAATCATTTTTGAATGTTTTGACAATGGAAATAGTTATCAAGAATATCTGAAAGTGATTACAATATAATCTAAAATTTACTAGAATCTTGAAGCAGTAATTGATGTTTTTGAAATTGCTGAACTGGTCAGGAGCAATTAAATCACGTACTATATAAATGTGCAACAATAGTGAATTGCGCCTGTTACCATGCTAGCTCAAAGAGGGTTAGTTTGGAAAAAATTCTCCAAATTTTACTAATAATATTTTTTTAAAATAACACTACACATAATATTGCACTTTTTTCAAAGAATGAGCTCTTTTGTGGATTTTCACTAAGTATATCGGCTAAAATATAAGGGCTAATGCGGTTACATATAGGTGAGGAATATTAATAACATTTTACCCTTACGTCATATAATCATAATACTAATGGAGAATAGAGTAAAATTTTTATTCTAAAATCTTTTGCCTTAATGAGTAACTTTAATGCAAAACTTACCTGGTTTCTCATGCAAAGATCAATTTTGTCTGGGTGCACCTTTTGCCAATTTTGTCTTGATATTGGTGCCAAATGTGATGTGTAATATATTTTATAGGTAGAATATCCCATTTTGTAAATGTACTATTGATTAACTTTAGTGATTAAACAAATGCTTATAGCACTGGATTTTCAATAGTTCTAGGAAAGAGTGAGAAAAGTGAGACATGGAAAGGAGGCACTGCCAGTTTCTTTTCAGTGCTATACAACTATTGCCTATGGCAAAGTATTGTTTTCAGCTACTGATGGTCATCTGCCGCTTTTAACAGTTTATTCTTTCTACATTCTACTTGGTATTACCCCAGAAGCATCTGCTATGGCGTGTGGAATGGGTTGTTTCTCTATCAAGCATGAACAACTGAGTTAAGCTTAATTGTTAGTAAAAATATGGGGCATATTCCGAATACTGTAAACAATTTGAAAATCTACATGATATACTGCATATGATTGCGAATATTTCTTTAAACATTCAATAATATAAATGATAAAAATTGATGACAAAATACTAGGATCTGTTGAATTTAAAATTATTCTTTTTCTTTTGCCGTGTACTTTTGCACTTATACTGTTCCCTTATTGATCGTGGGGAGATAGCACTTAAATCTTTCGTTTCTACACTTTTCTTGATAATCTTGTTTTTATTTTCCCTACTATAGTAAGATGAGAATGATTCCAATTAGTGCAAGAGATTTAATTTTTAATAAGCGTCGCTCCACGAATGATTCTCCACCTAGATCGCGAAGTAATTCAGCCACGCTACTAAATTTATTATGACGTTTTACAGAAGATCTTTTTCACTGCGTGCATAGGGGGATCAAGGTGGTGCAGTGGCTAATATACTGACTTCCCACCCAGAGAGCCCGGGTTCTTATCCTGGCGGTGGCAGTTCTTTTTCAGTGGTATTTCGAGCCCTACTTGAGGTGCATTGTGGAGAATACTTCGAGTGAGCGTCCGTCGGATGGGATGTTAAGCTGCCGACCTCTTCGCAACCAACTATAGTATCTAATACTAAGATACCATTTGGCTTTTTAATTTGCATTGCCTAATATTTCAATAAAATGTAACTTCAGGATATAAATTAAATTAACTATTAAATTTAGCTTCAGCTAACGATATTAATATATTCAATGCTTGGTCATCGAGTAAATCCAACGAATGTTACTCTGCATTCTCTTCGAAAGGCAAATGTTTTTCCTTGATATCTTTAGAATTTTAAGTGTTGCTAATCTTTACGCGTAATTTTTAATTTACGCGTAACGAATTTTTTTTTGATTCCTTAAACTATTCCATACTCCATTAATTGAGTTGGCGAAAGGAAAAGCAGGGCTTTGTGATACGTCAGTAGAGAAAAAGATAATTTCTTGAACATCACTAAAAATAATGCCAGTAGGAGGCAAAAATGTGTTAACCTTCAATAATAAATACTGAAAAAGCAATATATTTCACTGATATTAATACTGCCAAACACAGCCATTGCACAGCACTACATTGTTACCTGAAAGCGTGTTTTAAACTGGTTTTGGAATGATTTGATAGCAATTAGAGAGGGATGCGGGGATGACACGATGCTGTTTATTTTTAGAGAGAAGTGCTTTGTAGAAAATGATGGTAGAAGGATAGATAATTATTTCCCTATTAATGAGTTATCATTATCATCATTATCCATTTTAACATGATGCGTACAATCTTGTGTAGGCAAAAAGAAGAAAGGAATGACGATTTTTCAAGTATTAATGATAAACTTACCAAACATACTCCCAAATATATGGAATTATATGAGATCGATCGCAGTGCATAGCATCCGGCCATATCACATATATGGAACAGTATCGTTCACAATTGAGATGTTAAGTTTAATTCATCGGTAGAATACAGATCCGATTGTGTTTAAAAATTGGAATAATTTGGCTGAACAAGAGTAAAGTTAGATGGATTGAACTTGTGTTATTGGATACTGAATTACCTTTGTGCCGGGGGCGTTTTAATAATGCCCCATTATCAAATTATCTACGAAATTTTGTAATAGTATTCGATCATTCATTGAAGAATTTTGTTTCCACTTCCAGCGAGCTAATCGAATAAATTGAATATTCTTCAATAAACAATATAAATGTTTAACCATTAACACAGTAATCAACCCGAAGGTCGGTTTGGTAGGTGATGGTAGATTTCACCCAGTACGAAGCCCTATACGGCGTGTGAAAATTCACACATCAGGGTAGGAGGGCCAGTTCCTTTCCCTGTGCCGGTTATGTTTTCCCAGGAAGACCTGGTACCCGAAAAATCACTTTAGTATGGGTGGAGCTGCAGGTGCCCAGAGTGCCTTGCCCGGGAATCGAACCCGGGACCCTCCGGTCAGCAGTCCAACGCTCTTACCACTGGACTACCGCGACCCGCAATATACATGTATCATTGAAAAAATAAAGGAATCGCTGAAATATGGAATTCAAACAGTACATTCAATGAAAAAGAATGGTAGGTTTTTTTACTCAGCAATTTAATTGCTTCTAAGTGAAATATATTTTCCATGAAACAATTACTATTTCTGCAGGATTATTCATTAAAACTAATGCTATAACAAGTCTGATTGTTACTAAGTAAAATTACTTATAGGCAGACACACAGAAATTAATATTATTGGACAGTAATTAAATGAACGTGAAGGCACTACGCACTTTTATGCTGAATCCAATCCAAAGTTTAGTTAATAAATATGTAATATCATAAAATAGAAACTGAAAAATTTGTTACCTTTGCAAACAATGCTAAATCCTTATCCACCGCTGGAAAGCAGGCAATATTTCACTCCTCTAGGATCTTTATAAGGCTCCATAGAATACGAAAAGTCCTTTACAAAAGTTGGGAATGTTGAAATTTTTAGTCTGATTTCCGTTGCTTCATATACTTGAACAAACTACGTTGTATTTACATAAATAAGCATTAATCATACAACTGAAAGCTCATGTGGTTACGGTTAACAATGATTAGTAAAATCGACGGAAATGACTACAGCGACATGCAGAATTTATAATACTATAGATGCAGAATAACGAAAACAATTGTAAGGTATTAGTTTGGTGCTTTATACAGGCATGGAATGGGCATCCCTTGAAGCCTAAAGCCTAAAGAGCTTCGTAGAGAGTTGCTCATTCCTTAGAAATAAAAGAATGTAGTGTTTAGGTTTAACTACCAAGCAAATATATAAAAAGGTACTCCTTATTGCATCAATCTGTTAAATAACTTAAAGTGCTATTCTGCAAGTTTATATTGAACACATTATTATTAATTATTTGTATCTCTTTACCATAAACTCAAAATTTACTTTAGCCTAAAAAAATAATAACTATATGAAATACCTGTTTACTGCTACCATAATTTTGCTAGCATCAGATATACAACAGCAAGATTAAAAAGGGACAGGTCAAAAATTAAATTAAGAGGACCAAGGGTTAGCTCTTGATAACAATAGAAATTTTAACAATAGAATAGTCTGAACAAATAAGTGCTGAATTATAAAGCCTAATCGACTATGGAAACATGGTTACGCCTAATATCAGACTTCTCAAGCCATAAATGATAACGACCGGCCCTAACATAAAGAATTATCGCATTTTAAATTTGGCAAAAAGCCACTCATTAATACGTGATTTTATGTTTCCTCTCAAAATATTTTCCCTACTTATCACTGTAAATACTCCAAAACAGAATCCTAAGTAAATATCCATTTTTGTGGTAATAACATGCGTACAAGAATTAATGTAAATAATCTCTCAAAATATATCTATTGTGTAAGATTCTCGGAAAGTTCTTATAAATCACGTGAAGCGAAATTATTATGAGAAATTCGCGGCTGAAGCATTTATAATGAAGACACATATGAAAATAGGGAAAACATTTTTGAGACAGAAGGTATGGTGGCAGAATAACAACTCTAAGCACAAGAAAATCACAGCCCGAGAAACTGCATCCAACTATGATATTACTCTCCGTAATTTTATAAAAACGTATAAAAAAGGCTGTATCATGCTTTCCACGGAGGTGATCAAATTAATTCACTTTTACAACTATACAGATGGCACCTCTTGCTCAGACCTCAGTTTTACACGTTTTTGTCATCGTTGAAAATAAAATTCTTTTACTACCATTTTCTCCGGCCGCCAACGGTATTTTGCTAGAATTAGGAACCGTTTCATAGGGCAACAATTAAACCCTCATAGCAAATTATGAACCGAACTATGAGCATTTGTTTGAATTACATATATTTTTTTCTTTGGAGTGAAAAGAGAAACCATATTCTTATCTTGTTTTCTAATCAAATGGTGAATGCAAAATTAAGGTAGTAAGAGCCAATGCAATCTCAATTGCACTGGCTCTTACGCCAGACATTAATAACCTTTGCAGGCTTTGAAAATTTTTGAGTCGGCGAAAACAATTCATTAATTGTGAATGAGCCGATCTAGCTGATCTGTTTTCATTAATATATCAACATAAATAACACTTTAAATTAATTTTATCCATTCCGCAGGATTCATTTAAAGTCCATGACATGGTTCCATTTTTAAGTTGGGCTCCTTTAGAAAAGCCGCCATCGGCATGGAGGCATAAAAGTATCACAATAAATTCAGGTTTAGGTTAATTTATCGCCTATTCGTTTTCACATATAGACTTAGTCTTGCGGTGGGTAGAAAGATATTCCATTTTCCAAGATGACCTACTTTAACTTGAGGTTCGCATGCAAGGGCATCACTTCTTAGAATAGTGCGACCGCAAATGCGGTGCATCAGGCGAAAGCGGAGCATCCAGGGACGGTGATTACGCCCGAGCGTCGAACCAAGTCTGAGCCTCGCTCCGAGTGCATCTCGGTCGAGTGGGTAGCCTTTCAATCAGCAGCGGGAATACTTGTCAGGTTTTGGAGGGTGAATGAGGGCACGGAACCCTTATTAAGAAGCGTTGCAGCTTTTGGAATACCAAGGAGGAAACGATTGCATCATTCCGCCCTCGATTTTTGAATAAGACGCCATATGTTTGTTTTTATTTTATGTACTTGATGATTTTAAGCACTTATATATATTTTGGTACGCTGTAAGTCTTAGATTATGGATTCCAAAAATTTTCAAACTTTTTCTAAGCGATGGTATTCCTCAATTATTTTCTTGCTGATATTCCATATTATCCACCATCATTCCCATCCATTAGTAACCGAAACTTTTCTCACTATGTGTGAAAAAGTAACTGATTCATGCAACGATAACAAAATCACATTTATGGATGAAGAAGTAAGAGAATAGATAAGCAGAATAGAAATGGCTAAGAAGTCATTCCATCAAAAATATCAACTGCAGATGGCAAATTTTAGTAGTATGGACATAAGGATGCGTATCGTTGAAGGTTGCTCATCTACATCTATATAATACCCCGCAAGCCGCCGCAAGGGCGTGTGGTGGGGGGTGTTTGGACAACACCCGTAATTTAGAAAAGAAAAAAAAACCGCATGCTAGAACCACAAAATCATACATCCACAAAAAAAATGGCATACATTCATGCATGAATACTTACGCCCCACACACATGCAAACACTCAATCTACATCTTACATACACATGCACCTGAAAGTATACCTAACAGCTTTGTAGTGTTTAACTTGTAAATTCAATGTTTTTAATATTTCTAAAGTGACATCGGTTTCTTATAGTTATGATATCTGATTGTTCGGGGAAACAACGAGTATTTGTACCTATTTGTCCTGGAATCTATCTCCCTTATTTTATCTTTGTGGTCTGATCTACCTAAGTAGTGTGGGGCCATTATAATCCCTTCAGTGTAATAGTTAAACTCGTTTGTTCTGAACCTTTCTCAAAGTCTAAGCCTCGCTTGTTCTCTCGGCACTTCAAGTGGTTCCCAGCCTAAATCCCCTAAGAGACCTGTCACACTTGTGTTCTTATCATAGCAATTTTTAACGAATCTAGCGGATTTTCTCTGGACTTTATCTAATTCTTTTTGCCAAATTTTCTCCCACAAATCCCAAATACTTGCGGCATATTCCAAATGAGGTCTAACTAGAGCAAAATAACACCTCTCTTTAACTTTTTCATTACATTTCCCCACCACCCGTTTAATGAAGCCAAGTTTCTTTGAAGCTGATCCGCATATTGTCCTGATATGTGCTCCCCATGAAAGGCGTGGTGTTAGAACAACCCCCAAATATTTAACTTGATTTGCCGTAGTCATTACTGAACCCTCTATTTTGTAGTTTATATGCTGTTCCTCGCTTCCAGTATTCCAAAATTTCAAAACTGCGCATTTATCTATATTAAGTGTTAATCCCCATTTATTGCACCATTCCGAGATATTGTCTAAGTCTCTCGAGAGTAGCTCGCGATCTAGTTGGCTCCTTATTTCCCTGCATATCACCGCGTCGTCAGAAAATAGCCTTAGATTGCTACTTACGTGTGTGCTTAAGTCATTTATGTATATTAAGAACAGAAGAGGCCATATTACACTTCCCTGGGGGACGCCCGAAGTTGCATCTCTCTCCGTTGAGCACAACCCATCTATGACTACTATTTGTTTGCGGTTTGACAAGAAGTCTCTAATCCAATTAATTATTTTCTCATTGATCCTATAGTATTTAAGTTTATGTAACAATTTATTTTGTGGGACTTTGTCGAAGGATTTTTTGAAATCCAGGAATACTGCATCGACTTGTGTGTTGTTTTCTCCCGATCTAAGTATATCGTGAATGAAGAGACCAAGTTGTGTTTCGCAAGATCTGCTTTTCCTAAATCCGTGCTGGTTGTGGATTAGTATTTTCCTACTATCAAGAAATCTCATAATGTTAGTGACAATAATTTACAAGAGATCGATGTCAAAGAAATGGGTCGGTAATTGGTTGGTTTATCCCTACCGCCGCCTTTATAGATGTGAGTTATATGGGCTAGCTTCCAGTCGCGAGGCACTGAGCCTTCTTCTATCGATTTTAGAAAAACAATATGTAAAAATGGGGCAATGTCTTCAGCTAATTCCTTTAATATTCTAGCAGGTATTTCTTCCGGACCAGGTGCCTTGTGTGCTTTGATACTACGGAGCAGATGTACTATTCCCTGCTTGGTCAGTGTAAGATCGCTCATGTTTTTCCCGGGTGGGTGTGGAGGATCGTTTGCTGCGTTTGTGTGTTTGTTGTAGACGCTCTGGAAAAAATGGTTTAAAATATTTGCCTTTTTCACGCTATATGTGATGGTTTCTCCATTTTCCGCCTTCAAAGAGTGAACAGTGGGACGTTTACCCTGTATTTCCCTAACATGGGACCAGAATGACTTTGGATATTCCTCAAGATATTCTTGTTCATGGAGTCCGTTTTTCTAAGGATGTGAAACTTTGCCAAGAATGGGAACTATAACCAAAAAAAATAGAGAAAAGAAAATTTCAGGCGATGGAAATGTGTTGCTGAGGAAGAATGCTGATAATAAAATGAATAAAAGTGAAAATAAATTAGAATAAAGTGCCCTACCTTATTTACGTTGGTTTTTACTTTATCGACCCAAGAATGGCATTCATTAAAAACTCAAAAACGTGAATTTAAAAAAAATGTGTATTTTGAGAATATCTGAACAGCTTATGGCAATTTTTTAATGGTATTTCTCTTGCATACTTTTATTTGTGTCACTTGATAGGCTAGCGAAATAACTCAAAAACCATTTTCACGTGCAGCACTAAATTTTCTATCAAACATATTGATTAAGTTAGATCAACTAATTCCATTTTGGCTAACATGTATTTATCAGAATCGGACATTTTGTTCTCTTCATAACATTTACTAGTGATGTATTCGGTGGCCTCACCCCCTTCTCCCCTAAAATAAACTTTACATAGAGAGGGAGACGTGAGGAATACGGAAGGTATTTAGATATCAGCTGAAAACACGTGCACATAATATTGATTTGTTGAATCTACATCTATTCTGCACGCAAGGATGTGTGATGGGCAGCTTTAGAACACCAGATATTTATGAAATTATATGTTTAATATATATTTTAAAATAATTAAATGAACACACATATACACACCCATATGCCTATTTGCAGAATTCAATATTGGGTCAGTTCCAGTGAAGCCTTGTTTCAGTTTTAATTTAAAGAAAAAGGATCAAATAGGTATTTGTGTACTGTGTAAGAAAAAAGTGAGGACTTGAATCCACTTTTCACTCGGCTATCTATTTCTATCATTTTATTCCGATGGTACAATCTACCTATGTAGTGTGGAGCCATAATACTTCTCTCTGTATCAAAAGTAAACTCTAGTGCTCTGTATCTGTTTCTAAAAGTGCTTATATTGACTGCTCTTGTCGTGACTCAAGGCTATTAAAAGTGGTACAGATATCCGTGAAGCACTATTTTATTTTTCTCATAAAACAACGAAAGAAGTATGCAATACAGGTGTATTAATTAAACAGGAATAGTTTTTTATCAAATATATTGGGAAAAAGATCGTCATTCAAATGTGAATTTTTACTGCTTTTTTCAGTTCTTACGATTATAGTCGCCCTAGGCTACGTTCGGCTACGTCGGCTCATTTACTTAACTCAGCGAATGTTTAAACCATTCATTTCCGAAGGTAAGGTGACTCCTCGAAAAATATTTAAGAAAATTTGTAGGAAAATTTGATTTCGAGACCATCATTATTTCGCCAAGTTAGAAAAGAAGGAGGAACTATGAATAGATCGGGAATAATTCATTGCGTTACCGTCATTCAGTAATTCTTTGCTTTTTATCATAAAAAGAAGACCCGAACGCGAAAAGTAGCTTGCTGAATCAAAAAAATTCTTTTTCAATCAATCTAAGATGTCTTTCATCCTTGAATATTCATTCAAGTCTAATTATTTACTCAAATCTAACAGTTGATTTTTCACAATTCCTGCAGTAACTATTTTTTAAGTCACTAGAAAAATTTTAGCCCAATGAAAAATAACTAAAAAAGCATGCAAATTAACTTTGTTTTCCACTACATTATTCAGTTAGTTAAAAACAACTAATTCAAGTTTTTTAAATACTAGTAATACATTACAGACTTGGAATTTGTCAAACCACCGGAATAATTATGCCGTATGCCATAATGCCATATAATTTTAATGTAAATTGAATTTATATTTAATTAAATTATAAAACGTAACTTACGCCATTAATATTTGTGGAAAACACATGTGCAAAAAGTTTTACATTTTTAAGACGTTAATGATGTTTCAGAGTTAAGATTTAATGAATGGTATCGGAGATCATCGCGATCTTCTTCCTCGCAATGAGCGCTTTCCCTCGAGCTTTTGAATCCATTTTGCATGCGTTTTATCAGAAACAACTATTATTATTACCTCTCTTAATGATGCGACCTGGAATGGCCGAAACTATTCCTACGCAAACCTTCCGGACGACACAGACATTTCCGAAAGTCACAAATAACATACACCAACCCAGGGAAGACCTCCGCTAAAAGTATAAAAAAGATTTTTAAAATATTTTAATTAGTATTTGTTCTGAGATTTGAACGCTATGACATTCAGGAACAAGACCAGAAGTAAATTTGCATGGTGATTAAAGAATGATTCACTTTAAAAAATTTTACTTTTACTGAAGCTAAATACTTTTAACCTGAAGCTTTTTCTCAGACTGAAAAACCTATGTCTAAATAAAAATTATTAGAGGAAAAATCGAATGGTACAGTTTGCTGACCTTCCATCGTGACATTTTTGGAACTCCTTCACTTTAAACATCCCTCAACTACCGAGGTTGGTTCAGACTGCCCGTCGTTCATCCAGCATTTGAAAAATCATTCCTTCGTCGTTGCTTATTAAATAAGTTAGCTGTTTTAATAAGTTTTTACACCCTAGATATAAAAGAAACAACGCGAGATACCAATGGATGGGAAAATTTAAGTTCCACAAGGAGTTTCCAAAATCCTTAACAGACGTATATGAATTCTAAAATATATTTTATTCATATTCTATAATATATTATTATTTATTGCCGGTGTCTTAACAATATCTAGGCGATATTACTGGGGAAGCATATTTCTGTAGGGGGAACTCTTTCTGAGGTAGGGAATCAACATCGTTAATCTTAAATAGCATCATTTACAGTCCTCGCAATGCACCATCCCTAACTTTCTTCTATTCGGAGGTGACACTTTTCCAGGAAACAGCGAATTAAAATTCCATTAGGACCTTTGATCACAAATCAACCCATTAAAACAGCGTTCAATATTTCATTGTATTCAACAATTTATTGTACCGGACCTTGCCAAAAGTTTTCGGGCTCACTACGCTAATTTAAAGCAAATATGCTGAACTCCAAACTCTAGTTTATCTCTTCGATGCATAAGAGTTTATTTCTATGCTCTAAAATCTCTAGTTGTATTGCTAATATGCATGTGTTCAATCTTTCAGGGAAAGAGTGACTCACCTTCCTGACACTACTGGTTGCTGTTTTACCGGTAGATAGGCTGTAACCGTTAATAAACCATATGGAAATTTTCAATAAAATGGAATTTGAATAACATACTTATACAATATAATGTGGCGTTGGAGTTTTCCAAAAGGGAGCATACGGTAACCCTCGTTTTGTCTTTTATTTTTAGAGGAGGGGTACTGAAAATTGAGGCCATCCCATTTGGCATTATTCAATTAAAAACTTTTCCTCTTATTTTTAAGACATCTTCCGAGTACATTGCCATGTGCACTGTATTTTCCTGTTAACCCGGTATCGCATCGCATTGTTTTTCAAATGTGTCTTCTTTTCCTTCTGTTTTCTTTCAAAAGTTTTCTGGCCATTTTCCTGATAGAGTTGTCCTTAAGAAGCTGAGAAACAAATTTGTCTCTCAATATTTGCACTATATGTGAGCATATTTTGTCGAAGTACCCTCTCTTGTCGAAGGCCTCCATAATATATATATGAGCCAGGGGCCGCTCTGGTCCAATAGGTGAGACATGCTCGGAAGCTGGGGAGGGGAAAAGTGAAAGGTCGTTCTTGGAGCCAGATGGGCTGAGCGAGCATTGGTTCGATCGGAGCGTGGATACTTCCCGCCCGGGGGAATACGAGAATACCTATGTTGACGTCGACAGTGTTGACTTTCGGTAACTATAAAAAAGGTCAAGCCTACGTGTTGCATCACGCCGAACCCAACGATGGCAAAAATTGCAACTCTTAGTTCAATCATGTAGGAATAGACGCATGGAAATGCAACAATTGGAAATTAGCCAACACAATCTATTTGAGTGACGGAAAAAAGGAAACTCTTCTCTGATCACTGAATAGCGCGCAACGTCCAAAGTAACGCAGATTTTTCTTTAGCATCAATAAGAAAACCGTGTTTCGTCCTGGTTCCTCTAAGTGAAATTTGGCAGCAGCCATTTTTATTCGGAGGTGATTTCATTACCCAAATATTAATACTTTGTACCGACGTATGGTGTGGGTGGGCTCTTGGATCGCGGACGAATTGATACCTTTCCAGTTGAGGATTTAAATGTATCCTCAAACGGCGCGGGGGCCGCACTTGAGTGAAGTTGATGTACGCTCCCTCCTTCTCGGGCGTATTCTGAATGCCGTGCTGTTATCCCGTCCAAGTTGCCGTCAAACCACAAGGGCCCATTACTTCTCGAAGAGACCGTGGCTGAGTTTATCTGCCGCTGTTCTGCATTTGAGGAAGCCAGCAAGGCTGCTTGATCAGTAGAGATGTTGGTGACCCTCCTTTTTCTTAGGAACAGGGACGTTAGCCCCTGTTCCTCACCCAGGAAAAGAGCTGCTGCTTCCCCTGATTTGGTTTTGATCTGTAATATCCACCTAGATTGCATGTGGAAAGTTCGATGCACGGATAACGTTTGGTTAAGACACTTTCCTGCCGTCATGCCGGAAGAACAAAGTGAAATCTTTATTTCCTGTTCTTCCAGTTGTAACTCGCGTCGCCAGGTTTTAGCTGCCTCTGGTGAGATAACTTCATCTACCACTATAGTTCCAGGTCTCTTGTTCTGGTTATGCTTGTCACCCCTAACGTAGTGGTCAGGCATCATCGCTGCGGATGGGTGGTTTTGGATCATCATATCTACCCCTGCGGATAGGGGGATAGAGAATATTCCCGCAGTATCTCTGCTTGTCCTAAAAGGCAACTAAAATGGAGGGGAGGAAGCCCTGAAAACAAACCCCCAGCCAGGAAAGGATGCGTCCGGATAGTGCTGTGGGTCCACTATTGGTTTGCGGCTTTTCCATCTGGCCTGCGATCCGCCCAGGTGTTTTCCGCGTCTGGAGAGCTTAAGGAAGAGAAGGAGACCCTAGAGGGTGAACTTTCTGGTCCCGAGCATGGTTTTGGATGCCCTTAATGGTCCGGGGAGCAATACTCAACTTTAGCCCCGGATTTCCCGTAAACGGGCGGCCAACAGCTAGGCACTCCCGGTCATTCGGCTTACGTCGCGTTTTTGCTCCGGTGGCAAGTGCCAAGGTTATGGGGTGCCTCCGTAGGGAGGTCATAGATGTAAGGGTTTTAGTGGGCCCTTGGATTGAAGATCCACCCTGAAACAAACAACCACTCTTGAAGCTCTATATCCCTCGAGTTAGCCCTGGCAACCGCTCCGATTAAGCGGAATGGCGTCCCGAATGAATGGCTCCGTGGTGAGTGGGAAGGCCCAAAGATGAATAATTTATTGATATGGAGGAGAAAACCATTCCACCACCCATAAGATCGCGTCCGGACGTGGGCGGGGGAGAAAAGTTTTGTGACGCATGCAAGTGGTACTTTATCATGCCGTGTGCCAAGGAAGGTGGAAACTTGAAAAAGGTGTCACCTTTCCTCATACGAAGGGCGCTTTCGCGGATCAAACCTCGTGGCCCTAAGAACGTAAAGAAAATGAGGGATGTACCATCCCTCAGTTACTTCACGTTGTTTTCAGTGCCAACGCTTACGTTATGTTGAGTCGCAATGAGAGGGCAAGACCACCTGCCCGTGCTGTTGCAAGGACACACAAGGGTAAAGAGTGCAATTCGGAACCTCTTTGCGTCAATTGCGAGGGTGCACATCCAGTGTTATCCCGTGATTGTCCTTAAGATGAAAGAGAAAAGTAAGGTCATGGAGATAAAGGCGCTCGAAAAAGTCTGATACTTGAAAGCGAGAAGAAAATACAGGGCGCTAATCGACCGACAATTACTTTCTCCCAGTCCTTTGTTTCTGTTGCGTCTATCCCGTAGCCAAAATGTACCATCGTCACGAAAACAGACGATCTGAAGGATAACGCTGAGGAGAGGCGGGCACCAACATAGAGAATCACCAAAGAGACTAAGAGTAAGTGTGGCAACGAGCCGCCAATTCTGGCAGGCCCTTCAAAGAAAAGCCCGCCAAAAACCATTAAAGGGGATACAACGGAAGGGCGCGAAAAGAAACCATCCCTTTCACCTCCAGCAAAGCCTAGAAAACCGTAGGTAATTCAAGAGGACAATAGAATCTCCGATACTGAGGTCCTCGCGAGCGAGTGAAGTAGGTACAATCGCGTCAAGCGATGCGAAAGCGATAATCTTCCCACAAATCGGTCATCTAAACTCTTTTGAAAAATGCACATATATTTTTCACATAAAAAAAATTTAAAATCATATCTTTTATCATACGGAAGAACTGTAACGTGTTTTATCATCTCAAGGAGGAGCCGGCCGTTTTAATTCATGATTGTAACCGCTCTTGCATCTATCTGAAAGAGACATATTATAAAGTGGCTGACAGGGGTATTTTAAAGTAATACAGTTTTCAGGCTGGATGACCCAAGTGGTCAACGAGCCCAAGGTAAAGTAGCAGTTGCGACTCGTGAATTCCTCACATCTTCCGAGTCCACCTGAATTCTTCATTAAAAACAGTGGCTGTCATAGTGTATATTCCACATAGGATAAGTTTATGTAACGTTTATCTACCGGAGGGTGCACCGGGAACACTTTTATGTTTAGAAGCCCTTCCCCGTCCGTTACCTCGGTCATTTATATTGATGGAAGATATTAATGCGCACGATCCTTTATGGCGAGGGCCAAAATCCCCGAGTAATAGAAGAAGACGGATTTCCGGATGACGGATGGAGACCACCGGAGACGGATGCCGGTGGGAAAACTAAGGCTGAGAAGGTAACTGATTTCTCTCTACCTAATATCTCGGGGTCTTCCACAATGATGAAAGAAATCTTTTCCTTCATTTTCTTACGTTGAATTTCAACGTTCATTCCTGACGAAGTACATTTAGCCCTGTAAGGAGATGTCCCGCATTCGTTTCTTAGTCTCAACCATTGCTTCCGTTTGGCGTCCGACGATTGGGACGGTAATTTACGTTGCGGAATTTTTCACTAACTCTTTAAAGTGATAATCATTAATTATGAGTTCTCCGGTATTTCTAGCTTGGCGTACTCACATCATGCCTCCTCGAAGTTTTCTTTCGGAAGAATGCATTTTTCATAACATACCTGTAGTACCCCATTCACCTGCATTTGGTCGTCTTTTGATCTAAGTTCACTGTCGGTTCCAATAATACAGATACCTCGGTGTCTATTTCGCTATTGCTCAGATAAAGTTTGACACCTACTTTGCCGAGGCCTTTTGTTGATTAAAAAGTTCAAACCTTGGCCTGCTCTTTGGCTAGCTGTACAATACCGCAGGGTATGGGTCGAGGAAACTGGCGAGGAACCCATGGCGACCCAGCGATACAACCAGCTGGTGATACGGGTACTGCTGGTGTTTGCTTCAGCTCCTTTATAGCCTACGACTTGAACCCTAAGAAATAGAACTACCCTGGTCCTCAACTAGGAGGGCAAGCCTTCTGCTCATGGTTGTCCGATGGGATAACCACAGGGGGCACGGCAGCAGGCGCCAGTCAGGGGAAAGACAAAGTTAATCACCACAATTCACTGCCTCGAATGCCAGGTGCTCGTATATTGTTGCGTGACGAGAAACACCATGCGGAATTAGTTTTGTCTGGTGCTTTAGCGATCTCGTTCAAATTTTTTATCGATTGGTCTTGCCAGTTTGGAAATTTCGAAGCTCCGATTTCGAGAGTGTATTTACTCTCCAAAGAGATATAAGAGCTGTTCCTTGCTCTCTTGGAGCGAAAATCCTACGCTTAAACTGTCAAACTCAGGTCTCCGGACAAAGGAACTCACACTAAAGAGGGAAAATGTTCAAGAAGGAGGTTTTTTTACCCTAGCCTTTTCTTTCCTTTGGAGACCGAAGGATTAGGAACGAAACACTAGACATATATTTCGTACTATGAAAAATTACGGGAAAATAAATAGATTTTTGGGAATATGAAGATGTTCTGTTAAATGTAGCATCGTCAAAAATTTTAGTCAACCTCCTTCCCTAATTGCGTAGTGGTTGAATCTGTAAATGAAACAATGATAACTGGGATCATTGCTTCTCCAAAATCATTTATATAGATAGAGGATAGAGGGCAGGTCACTTAGTGGGTCAGTAACATCTGGGGAAAGCGCGTATAATATTATTAATAAAAATATAAAAGTCACCGACAACACTGGCATTGATTTAGAAAGACATGTGACACGCACTTCCCCACAAAGGCGTCCTAAATTACAGTCAGGCACAAATAAGGACGTTATTCAACATCAAAATAATTTAACTATACTTGTTATAAATTGCAGAAGCCTCAAGAACAAATCAGCGGATCTAGAACACATAATCCAAACTCATTCCGCTGATATAGTATTAGGCACAGAGAGTTGGCTGTGCAATGACATAAACGACCAAGAAATTTTCCCAATAGATTTCAAAGTTTACCGACACGTTATAGTTACAAGACCCGGAGGAGGGGTTTTCGTGGCAGTTAAAAGTCATTTTGAAAGCAGGCAAGTTTCATTTGAAAATAATAACATAGAAAGTGTTTGGTGCACCTTAATACGGACCAATCAACCCAACATAAATTTATGCTCTTTCTACAGACCTCCAGACTCAGATTTGAAAACACTTCACACCCTCAACGATCAAATTTACAATTTTACACGTAAATATAATAACAGCATAAACATAATTGGTGGCGACTTTAACCTCCCTGGAATAGATTGGGACAACAATATCGTTAAATCTGGGGCCCGCGATCGCGAATCTTGCAATTCCATGATAAAATTGGTTCAAAAAAACTCCCTCCATCAAGCAGTACGCATGCCCACCCGTGGAAAGAACATATTGGATCTATTTCTCACAAACACGCCTGAACGGATTATTAGTGTATCAACTGATGAGGGCTTGAGTGACCATAAAGCAGTTAATGTCCACTTGGACATAGAAATAAAAAGATTGTCAAACCAAAAAGAAAAATTTATAATTACCATAAAGCAGACTTTGAAACTTTTGCCAATCAATTAAACTCTTCACTACCCGAGTTCAAAACCCGCTTAAGTCATGTCAACGTGGAAGAAACTTGGACAGAATTTGTCAATATCATGCAAAAAGGAATCGTAGATTTCATACCTATAAAATACGTTAAAGCAAATCGCGACCCCAGGTGGTACAATAAAGACGTTAGAAAAGCCCTTCGAAAGCAGAGAATGCTACACTTTAGGGTAAAGAGGGCAGGCGTGAACACATCATCCCCTGAGAATAAAAAATTATGGGACACATATAGATCCTCTAAAATTGAAACCAAAACACAATTACGTAGTGCCTTACTGGACTTTAAACGCAAAGTACTTTGCGAGCACTTGGACACTGACCCCAAAGCTTTCTGGTCATATGTTAGGGAAGTAAATGGGAGTAAACAAACCGTGGCTTGCTTAAGGGATTGTAGCAATATAATTCATACAGACAGCGAGGGTAAAGCTAACATCCTAAATTCATTCTTCCAAAGCGTTTTCTCGAATGATGTTGCCACCGCATATCTCCAAAAAACAATACATACTCCACCCATGGAAAAAATAACAGTGGACCAACAAGGAATTCTAAAATTGCTTAACGAGATTAAACCCAACAAATCCCCGGGTCCCGAAAATATACCAGCTAGGGTGATAAAACATTTAGCTCCAAACATTGCCCCGTACCTTGAATTTATATTTAAAAAATCCCTCACAGAGTGCAAAGTACCTAAGATTTGGAAAACCGCGCAAATAACGCCTATTTTTAAAGGTGGTGACAGGGAGGATCCCAGTAATTACAGACCTATATCTCTCACTTCTATCTGTTGCAAAATCTTAGAGCACATAATTGTCAGTTCAATAATGAGACACCTTGACAATATTAACTTTTTAAGTGACAATCAACACGGATTCAGGAAAACCCGCTCCTGCGAGACCCAATTAGGATTGAAGGATCTCAGGTTTTCCCGGCGTATGGTATTCAAGAAGTTCTCTCGGGTTTCCCACCGGGTCAGGTTGCAGTACACCGACGTTTCGAAGGCTGACTCTGCCATCGTCTTCAGGGTGAAGTATTGAGCATGAAAAAGGCCTGGTATTTATACACTCCGCCGGGGCTCAGGTGTGCCCTGATTAGGATTATTTACACATGATTTACTTTTATCAGGTGAGAGAGGTAAGCAAGTGGATGCCATCTTCTTAGATTTTCAAAAGGCATTTGATAAGGTCCCACATGGTAAACTCATTCATAAATTAAAGGTCGCGGGTATAAACAAGGGCGCTATAAGTAGGGTTAAAGATTTTCTTTCAGAGCGGGAACAGAGGGTAGTCCTTGATGGCGCTAGTTCCGACAGCGTTCGAGTCACGTCGGGGGTACCTCAGGGAAGTGTGATCGGGCCGTTGCTTTTCTTGATTTTTGTTAACGATTTGAACCGCGAAGTGAAAATTAAAATTAGGATGTTCGCGGATGACACGGTGATCTATCGGGAGATATCTGGGGATGAGGATCGTTTTATTCTAGAGCAGGATTTAGATTGCATTACTAAATGGTGTTCTAACAGGGGATTGACTCTAAATTATAATAAATGTTCAGTGGTAAATTTCTTTAAAAGATCAACGGGATTTTCTTACAAATTAGCTGGAGGTGACCTAGCAGTAGTTGATACGGTAAAAATACCTAGATGTCACATTCACAAAAGACTTAACTTGGGGGACTCACATACGTAAAGTCTGCGGTCAAGCATATAAAAAATTGGGATTCATTAGACGCGTTGTCGGCAAAAGTGACTCGAAGGTCAAGGAAAGTTGTTACCACGCTCTTGTAAGGCCTCATTTAGAATACGCATGCAGCGTGTGGGATCCGAGTGAAAAAGGTCTCATTCTGGAAATTGAGAAGGTTCAACGCCGGGCAGCCCGTTTTGTAAAAAATTCCTACGATAAAACGCAAAGCGTCACCGAAATGCTCATGGATTTGGGGTGGGAATCATTGGCTGAGAGACGATTCAATGCAAGATTGAAATTATTAAATAAATTTAGATCTGCATGTTTCACCACCGGGGTCTCGCAAATTATTCGTACTCCTACATACATACTCCGACATTGGTCGCTTGGATCATGCATATAAAATTCGGGAAATAGATGCCAGAACTAGCCAACTCAAGGACTCCTTCTTCCCACGGACAATACGGGATAGCAACTGCAGGGTTATAGATAGCAAAAATTCCACTTGCCACCCTCAGCGTCTAAAAAATAATTAGTTGTATTTAAATGCATGCTCTTCCACTTACCTTATGTGTTTTGTTATAATAACCCATTCTTTCCGAATGACCTCATTCGTGTTCTGTTCATCTGTTTTTAAGTTTCCCTTTCAATCCCTCGTCCCTCTCCGCGGGGGGAAATTCCTGCTACCTGCAACGTTGGGTCGCATTCCCTGCCTTTTGCAGACTCTTTGGGGGTAGAGTGTTTCGTGGTACATTTTTATGTGGTAGTGATGTTTCACATTCTTGCTTGTTGTATCCTGGCTGGCGTGTTGTAGGATGGCTTTCGTGCTGCATCATGGGGTGCATTTTTTTAGTTGTTTTGCGGTATATGTGTTTGCATGAGTATTGGATGAAGGGATTTTTGCATGAGTGTGTGCGCTGCTGTGGGTGTAATTTTCCGTGTTGTTTTTTTGCATGTGGTATTTTTTCTTTTTACGGTTGGTGACCTAACACCCCCCGCCACACGCCCTTGCGGCGGCTTGCGGGGTATTATGTAGATGTAGATGTAGATTATGTAAAAACCAAGCGTCAAAGTTTAAACTCGAAACATGAGTAATCATTTTAACCAAGGAGTTGAACATTAAGTGATCGTGGAAGTTATGACGGAGCTTTTATCGATATCCTTTTTCTAAATAAAATAACGTTTCTCTCATTCGTTGTTGCCTCTTTCATCAATGATTTAGTAAGTTTTAACTTACTAAATACATTTCTATTGTTCTGAGGTAGCTGGAATTCTTCATACTAAGTTGGAAATGTGTTCATTGCCTCGGAGGCGTGTTAAGAGTCTGCAGCTTTGCAAGCCTTTAGCCGACCAAGTTAGCTAGAAAAACATTTCTTTTTTGTGGAGAGCATTCACGCAGCCGTCAAAGAAGAATCTCATATTTTTGATTCAAAAAATAAGGGGGGTGCGGTTGCGAGGGTAAAATTCTTTGCATGGAAACAGCCGTTTTCTTCCTTTCTTTCATCTCGCTGTAGTGATATCTTTCGGGGGACGGGGATAGGGTGGCTGGAAGGACGAGATGTGTCCGTGGAGAAAGGTCTCCTCGCATCAGGATGGGCCAATTTTGCCTGCGTCAACTCCCATTCCCCGAGAACCCGACACTCATGGACACGAGAACACTTTAACTCCCATCCTGGCGCCACCATCTCCCATCCGCCTTTCCTTTGCCGACAGCCCTTTTCGCGATCCAACCCACCCCCGCTGCCATTCATCTACTTCAAGGTTCGAACCCCTTACTCCCCCTCCTTTCCACGTTCTGTCCTCCTGCCCCAGCCCAACGCCGCAGAAGCCGTCCAGCCACTGCCGTGTGCCGGCGTAAGCTTATCTTGCCACTTGCCGACCTGCCAGAATCCGTCTCAATCAAAATCCCTTCCTACTACCGGTGCCCTAGGGGCTTCGTGCCCGCCGTCTTCGCCCCCCCAACACCTCACCCTGCCACTCTTTCGCCCCCGTACGTCCATCTCCCTAGCTTCGCCCGCCCCGGTCTTCTCCCCCGCCTCTCGATCCGCCGTGGCCGAGTTATTACCCTTCGTATCCCCTCATCCTTACCGCCCCATCGCCCCCTACCTTAAGGCTTCTTCTCAATTCCACGTGCTTTCAATATCATCTCGAGACTCATTCATGTTCCTGTGCATTTATATTGGGGGTTCACTTCATTACTGGCAGTTCTCAAAAAGGGGTTCCACTTCCCAATTCCATGTCTCGGTGATATTTACTCCATATACGTAAAAAAATGTCTTCCAGAATGCACCTCACCGCCTTCCTCCTTCAACCTTTTCATATCTTCCTTCATCTTGATTCATAAGTTCTCTCTCTCCACTGTTTTTATGCTCCCCACTATACTACATTTGAACAGCGACGCAGTGATATTGACTTCAAATTTGCCCTAAACAAACCATAAAAATTGTAAAGTTAAACATTTCACATAATTGGCTAAATGTTGTAAGACAAATATCTAGAAATTACTTGTTCAGTTAGAACAAGCAAGCAAACAAGCTATCAGTGAACTTTTACGCCAAAATTCTCAATATTCGTCTTCTTCGAATAAAGAAAAATGCGTAATGCGTTTGCATATAGTATGTAGTAATGAAATTGGTCAAACATTTATCGACTGAATTTTCAACCAGTTTGTAAAGTCATCGAGCATGGAGAGATTGGTGTAAACAATTAAATGAAAAAGGTTATTCATCGTATTGGATAATTTATTGCCAAATATTTATTAAAATGGCGCACATTTAAAAAATGTATGTTTATATTCATAGTATATATTTATAAATAAATAAATTAATATATACTTGCATGCATACGTGTGCATATATACTTATGTGTATACACATATATGTGTGTATTTATATGTATATATGTGTGTGTCTGTGTGTATATGTATATATATATACATAAACACGTTACATATACGTATACATATGCAAACGTTAACTTTAGTTCAAGTTTGATGAACACTCGCATCATGTCTTCTGAAACCCAGGAGTTTTCCCAGGAGTTTGACGAACACTTGTCGATGTTTGATGAACGACGGTCGATCTATCGCAGCGTCAAAACTGTATACGTGAGTGTCCTTTCTTTGTGTTTATATGTTTTAAAAATCTGCATTTGTGTTTTTATATATTTTTGAGCGCCGAAGAGCGTTCCATTTCGAAGAAATTTATATATATATATATATATATATATATATATATATATATATATATATGCTTTTCGTAGACGTAACACGGAAGTGCCGAATAGTACAATACACAGTAACACACAATATAGAAACACAAAAAAAGAACACTCACACGTATTTTCTTGATATTTCGACGGAAACAATCCGTCTTCCTCTGAAGATATAGAAGTAATGACTGCTGGAATTGTTGAGGTGAGGGGTGCGACAGAAAGGGAAGTGGGCCAGGGGAAGGGGAGAACGGGAGGCGAAGGAGGGGTGAAAGGAATGGTTGGGGAGAGGAAAGGGAGAGGGAAGGGGTGGAATTGACACAAAATCGGAAAATAGAACAACATGCTCACCGCAACTATTGCAACATACGAGACTCATGTTTCAACCTACAAAGTATTGATAAAGACCACGCAAGTCAAAACAAAGGCCACGTACACCAAAACTCATTCGGAAAAACACAGTGTCCACCCCCCGATATGCTTTGCTTCCACAAAGTAACAATTTTAGGCCACTCCCATCAGTGAACGACATTGAGGCCCGGATGCTGATAGGCCATACAGATGTAAATGAATGCCATTTCAAGAGTTTTTAATTCTATAGGGTTATCGGATGTGGGAAGGGACGCTAGGACGGAAACATTGTAACACTGGTTGAAAGGGGTATTATGATGGGAAGCATGTTTAGGGATGGGGAAACCCGCGGACGGGGAGGAGGGATTGCACGAGGCGCGGTGGTTATTAATCCTAATGTTAAGTGGTGTGGAACATTGGCCTATGTAAAAGGACGGGCAGAGTTCACAGGTAAGAAGATAAACAACATTCTTGGAAGTGCGAGAGGAATAGGGGAAGGGCGGGAAAGAGTTAAATGGAGGGATGGAGTGGGGTGGAGTGGTGAAAATAGGGCAGGTTTTGCATCTTGCTCGATGACATGGAGTGGGTATGGCTCTGGGGGTGTGAGGGGATTTTGAGAGTGGCCTGGTGGATTTGAGGATATCTGCTAGGTTGGCGGGACGTTTGAAGGTGACAGAGGGGCAATTTGGAAGAAGGTTGGAGGAAGTGTTGTGATTTTTGAGGATGAATTTGAGAGACTGAATGCCTGGGAAGTAGATAGTACAGATTGAGAGAGGCTGGGAGTCTGTGGTCACCACAGACTCCCAGCCTCTCTCAATGCCTTGCTCAATAACAATGTTTCCGCGCTGTTCAAAACAAAGCCAGAAATTTTGCGGAAATATTTTGTTTGAGCATGGTACCTGATGGCGCTGTCATTGTTAAATTAACCCTTTCTAATATGAGAGGAGAGATAACGTAAATAAAGATACAGAGATTAAGTGTAGAATATTTATATATAAGATATCATTTTTCCCAAGAACAATAAGGTATAAGAATAACATCCAAACGCGCTAGAGGAGAAAATATTTTGTATCAAAAGTATTGCAGTGTGTAATCAACCCCAGCCACACATTGTAGATATGGCTTGTAGGGTACTATATAATTATAAAATTATATCAAGTAAATTAAATCGTGACTAAAATCTAGAAAGACTTAATTTTTCATCTCACATGCTTAGTGCGTAATCACCTCTTGCCACAAAACTAAGCGGTATCTTGTGAGCACGAGGTAGATAAATAGATTTTGCCAGAAATTTTGAGCACTGAATAAAAAATAGAACTGATTCCTTAAGAAATATAACTTTAAAAGAAATTATCCAAGACGAATTTCGCGGCAGCTGGTAAACATGTACATGTCTTCTCAGCTGTAAGCATATGTAATAATATGAGTTTTTAAATAACGTAATAGCTGGATAAAGGATGGGACAGCTTATCTGTCACTCCTCATTGAAGTAAGTAAATTAAAATCCTAGTTCTGAGCCTAAATATCTGCTGATATCTGTGTTTTAAAAAAGAATAAAAAGTTTTTTCGGTCACAAAAACTTCCAGAAACGTATATCCAAATCTGACCTAGCCTAAGTTACTTTCTTAATTTTTTCCCCATTAATGCAAAGTATTCAAAGGACTTACTCTGGACCATCGAGGCGTGATGGATCCCAAACAAATAAGGAAACAGACGAACAAAATAATTCAATTTCAGATTATATTAATGAATATTACGCGCCCACATTACTTGACGTTTTGACAGCACGACAGTGCTTTTTTCCTTTTCTATTTTCTCTAACGAGTGTAAATAATTCTCTACTGCTATCAATATACTTAGAACCACTAACTCTTCTCGATGAGATATTTTGAGCCTTTGGAACATCAATACATATGCAGCCCCCTCTTTTTGTGGAACATGTTTCATATTAGTTTTTAAATGCATATATGCCACATAATCATACTTCTGCGAATATTTTTAAAGAAGTGGCACTAAGTAGCGGTGGCACACAAGCGTGAATTAAAGTATTTAAAGCGTGAATAGTATTAAACATAGAACACAAAAAGGACACTCAAACATTGCTTGACATTTCAACCGCCCTGGCTGTCTGTATCGGAAGAGTAAATAGTTCTACTAGTAATTATGATAACACTACAAGTAACTCTTAGTGCTGCTAATATTACTTTTTACTCCTCCGAGGAAAAAGGTTTGACTGTTTAAACGTTAAACATTGCGTGAGTGTTCTTTATGCGTTCAATGTTTTATACTAGTATCTTTGGTCTGTGCAATACACATGATTTCCGGGTGAAAACGGAGCCGTCCTTAATTCACTGCACGGAGTTGTTCTTACCGCTTAAAAACGTATCGTCTGCCATTGAAAACTAACCACGACTTTATAGACATGAGGTGAAATTTATAGACATGTCCGTTTAACACAGAAAGCGGCTTATGGCTCTTTTATACCGCTCCTCATCCAAGAAAAAAACATGCAGCATCCTTGGAATTTTTAGTCCTTTCCTGATGTTTTTGTTTCTTTTTTTTAACCTCTATCTTTGAATCTCGACATACACTACGTGACGATTGGAGAATTCAAGAAGGTTGACCTCAATTTTTCTCCAACTTCTCATGTGGCATTTATCCGTTTCTCAGATGATTCTTTCACTGACGGTCTATGCCATTCGGGGTCTGTCCCAAAAATAAGTAGAATGATTTTTTCCACCAATGCCGATGGCTAGAGTGGGGGGATTCTTGGTGAGAAAGGTGATGGGAGATCTTGAGAAAGCAATGTGACCCACGTCAGTTAACTGTGGGAATTAACAGTGTGAGGATTGCTGCTAGACTGGATCCCTGTTCGACGGTCACGCCACGAATTCACGATGCCACTTTCCATGGAGCAATGATATTCGATAAAATTGAGCTTTCAGCTTGGATTATTGACTTCGGAGACCATGAACATGCTTAATGATGCTCATAGAGATGGAGAAATGCCACAAGTGATGGTTTTCTGCTTGCACAGGATGTTCTGGGAGGGTAACGAGGAGGTTAACGATGAAGAATGATTGGACATCTATTAACAACAAATTGTGATTAATATATGCAAAAAGTGAGACACACGCTCAATTTGGATTTACCTCAAAGTGTCAGGATGTCAGTAGAAGAATACAATATTCAGAAATTCTCGCTGCATTTTATTCTTACAGAAGATTTAGCCATGAGAAAGGTGTTGCAAAATGGTCCCCAAGGTGCTATCAGAAGACTGCTTGTGTGGCAAACATACCTTGGACCACTGTGAAAGTGACCCATATTTTTTAAAATAGATGGTTACTGGTGACGAGACATGAGCCCTTGAGTACTACCCATTTATAACCCCCTTGAGCTCCAATGTGGGCCACTGGTTTATGTCAAAGGTGCCATTATGAGGTACCTGAAAGAGGGTCCTATTAATGCCCTACAGGGAGCATATCACAACTAGTTGAGGCACTGGCATTGATGTGTCGATACATTAGGGTACTCTAATGAAGAATTTCAATAACTAGTACTTTGATCTGCGATGAATTCTTTCCACAGATTTTGTCTACTTATTTTTGGGAAAGATTTTGTATGCATTCGATATTATCATTTGCGCAGTATTTTAAAATGATGTTCTTAGGAATCGGATAAAATTCCCTGGCTAAAGCTATTTGTTATCTTTTAAAAAAATCATGCAAAATGACACCAATTCTGAGTAAATTGCTAGTGGTGCATGCGTTTATCTGATTTCATCAGGGATTAGGGCTGATGGGAGTTCCAAGGCCAAAAAATCACTGAAAAGTACTCCATTTTAGGTTTCCATTAGTCTTCCGTGAAAACAACTTTTCATTCAACGTTTTTGGAACTGATTTCGTAACTATATTTTAAATGGTAGCAGCAAAAGATTCATTCCAAATATATTTTGTTGATTTTCATTACAAAATGTGTATGGAACAGTAAAATAATCATTTAAATTCAGTGGATAAAATGCGTATTAACTTTGTGGAAGTCGCTGATGCACGAGAAACCCCAAATATATTTTTCACGCTAAGAAAGTATGATTTTGCGTATGGGAGTAAGACTTTTAATTTTAACCAATTAATTTACCAGTTGCCCTATACTCCCCTACGTTCCACTGGTTTCATGGATCGCACCCTACGTTGGAAAACAAATAAGATGCAGTCTAGGCGGTGATGGTGTACGCTGAATAATTTTTGATATATTTAAAATATATAACCACTGACTAAAATATTTACTTTGAATCACTCATAACGGGTATTGATTGTGAATTTTTGAATCTAGTTGAAATTATGCTTCGCGCTTCAATAAATAGACACGTTGCTTTCCATAGAAATAAGAATGCGTTTTCATTAGAATCATTATTTTTTTCAGAATTCATTAAAACTGAAGATTTCAAAAATAATTGAATACCGAATTTAATGCCTTGAAGGCTATTGTAGCCATTTTACGATGAATGGCTGCGTTCTAATCATCTAGGCGGAATAGTAAATCGTAAATCCCATATCACAATCTTAAGAAGAAAATGCATGGGAGTGGGCTGCACGATCAAGTTGTTACAACATTATAGGTGTATCACAACCAAATATTTAAATGTTTGAACATCCATCGCCCCCTTGACATTAATATAATTCTTTCTCTACTCGGAGAGTATTTTGGTATTCAAAATAGTTGCTCAAAATTTACTAGAGTGACCGACTATTTTCAGGTAAATCATGTCAAAAAATACATTTTTAAAGATTTTAAAGTTTTATAATTTATTGTTTTGAATGAGACAATTTTGATAACATTTTTACCTGGAACCATCCAATATAATCCAAGCAACGCTTCCTATGGAGTGATTTTCCGCTGTGGGCTTCAAGAAAAAGAAGCGAAGAAATCGAGTAGATATGTGAATTTTAATTTACTTTTGGACTGAAACTGTTGCAGCTCAGACAATGATTTTAGTTGAGTTGTTGAATTAAGGAAAAGAAGCGTTGTAAATGAAACGATACAGCACTAGCAATTTTTTTGTGAAGGGTAAACAGTTAATTATTTCTGCTGTCAGAGCTCAGGTGAATGACCAATAATTAAATGAGAAATATATGGTGTTGACTATGATCAATACCGTATAATTCATCAATATTAATAATAGTAGTGGTCCCTATCAATATGATAGGGACCACTACTACTACAATACATCTTTACGATATTTGAAATAAAAAAATTTACTTTCGACATCAAGGAAAATAAACTGATAAACTACAAAGATATTTTAATTTTCCGACACACGAATTAAAAAATATTCTCATCACATGAGATCATCTCATCATTTTCATACGGGGGCAGATGTGAAATACTGCCCCTAGGACTCGGGTTCTAATCTTGGTAGTGGCAGAACTTTTCCGGGGTATCTTTATGGTATCCCTTGGGTGACAAAAGTCGTCCGTTGCATGAGGCGTTAAACTGTTGACCTCTTAGCTCTCTCTTTTAAATGAGTAGGCTATTGACGACACCGTCTTTTCCTTCCCTCTTTCTCTCATTCACTAAAAATCCTACCTCCATTCACCTATTTCCATGTCGAAAATGACGTCAACTGTCGGTCACCTACCCTAGTAGCAACTAATCGATACTGATGGTACGTATATGTATTATAGATATTTATTCACCTTTGATATTGGCCAACCACGATCCACACTATTGACATACCATGTTCCAAATAAGCTTTCATTAACTATTACGTTTTTGGTGACACCTTCCTCTAACTTATTACTCTCAGAATTTCTTATTCATCAGAGATTCATCCCAGCTGAGTTGGTCTGCATGTTTTATCAGTCAAGCTTCTTTCATTATTCGTCATTTTACTTCCGAAGTCGGTCAAATAACAATTCCGTTCCCTCAAATCTCTCCATAAGTAGCGAAACACCTGCGTTCAACTTTTATCTCCCGGGTACTAGGGTTATAGTTTTCGGTCTATTTGTTTCCATGCCGTAATATTGCAGACCTTTCACAAAGTCACACTCAACATGCCTGGAGGAATTTGGCTTGCATAATATAGCCGGAATGTTATGTGCCAAGTGAAGCATGTGACTTTACATTACCTTATTTCTTCTTGATTTATATTGTATATGTGTTTTGGATAGTAGTGATAATTACCTTCAATTGTTTTATTCATTAAAACAAATGCGCTTGATATCATTTGATCAGAAATAACCGATAATCTGACCTAGAATCGCAGACGGTTTGTAGGCGGTCTAATAGCAGGTCATCAGATGTATCACTCAAAAGAAGCAAAATTAAGGAACAGTGAATATATCTTCGATTTTTTGTCCAATTTAGACAATCTATAATATCATCAAGTCCAATTTCATGCATGAATATTTTGGAATTTTTCATACTGTAATATTTTTTCACAATTCTGAGCAAATATAGAGGGAGTAAGAAGATACCAAAGAACATATGCTATATTATGCGAACAGCTCATTAAAATAGAATTTCAAAATGCCAAACTTATTTACTGATCATCATCTTTAAATTAGAGCCTCCAGAAGTTGTATATGGCTTGTGCGCGAGTTAAACGTTGAATAACACAATTGATCAGAATAAAGCTCCTCACGCTCCTCAAATCCCGTTCGAGGAAGCTCAGCATAACACGAATCGTGTCGTCATTACGGCTTTGGGTCGACGAATGCTCTACCGCAGGCAAATAACCTCGTGGGCGGCAATAGTAAGGGCGGCGGTGAAAGGATCCACGACCTCACGCCCACCTTAGAGTTCACGTAATACGGAAAAAGGGGCGAACAGGGATCCGAAAATTGAGTAGACGAGGCTCGGAACTTCCGTCGAGTAGGTAGGTGGGCGTTTAATTCTCTTCTCAGAGGCGAGAGACCTCCACCGTCTCCGAGACGATAGGTGGCCGTCATGCCCGACTGCCTTTCTTCGGCTATCTGAACACACTTGTCCCGACGACTGATATGGGGGCGAAAAGGTTTTTATAGACATTCCCCCCTGGCGCCTCCGATGACGGTAGGGGGTGGGTAGAGGCGAGGGAACAGTGGGTTGGAGTGCGGTGGATGACGCGCAGGGCGAAACTAATCTTGGACTCAGGAGGTACGCGACCGTCCCCTACGGATTTTTTATTTTGCGTCGTTTAATTGGCGAGGTGAGAGGGAAGGGAAACATCTCTCGTCTATTCTGACTTCTCCAATCCTCAGAAATTTCTTGGAGGGTGATAAGTTAGTGAGCAGTGGAGTATTATTACAGATATTTCCATGTCGACGCTTTTATTTATTTAACGGCTTTTTGTTGTGGCGAGATTGACACTTATTAATATAACAAAAACAAAAATATTATCAATAAATAATAACAATAATTGTTATTATTCCATCTAATCTTTATATATGCATACAATAAATACAACTACATAACAACCAAGCCTTAATTAGAGGAAAATCCACGAAGGCGGGAATCGAACCCCCAACCTCTGACTTGGCAGGTGAGAGCGTCGCCCCGCTGGCCCACTGGGGCCTGCTTTTAGAGACGCAGGAAGGGAAAATCATTAAGGGGATTGAGAGCATTCGAGATATCTCGAGTCTGATTCCTAAAGACGGTCAGGCGTGGACGTGGAAGTTTCCGCCAGGCCAATTGCTTGCTCAGCGTCTGAGGCGTCTCTTTATGCTATTGGGAAGTCCTATTCTTGAAGCGGTACGCGTCCGTAGATCGAGTAATTATTAATTGGAAATGTCACCTGGAGTTCCTTGGGTTGGAAAGACTACCTAGGAATCCGACTATGCCACTTCTTAATTGTATCAAATTTGTATTGAGCTAAACTTATCCTAAGGCCATTATCTCCAATTCCCGAGATGCAGCGTTTCAGAAACTTTTCTTCTAGAGAGTCTTTTTGCCACAATAATTAAGAACAAAATTACCTTAATGATTTACCATAAGCAAGACATTGCCAAAGTTTATTCTCTAAATCACTATGTGGGAAACAATTAGTTCGTATAGTGTTTTAGCAATAATTTCCATTTCGGAAGTAACTAAATAATTTATTAAATTTTGAAAAATCAAGAATTCTAATAGTAGTTAGTTTTTAAACTTTTAATTGAAAACATTAAAAACTTTTCTTTGCATGACGTTTAAAGCTGCCCGGCAGCACGTATATTTTCACGAGACTCAATTTTTTCTCCTTTTGAAACTTTAAATTTTTTGGTGTGGAACTGCAAGCGAGTCTATATATTATCATGCTCATTTTGTAAATTTATGGATAAAGTACTTCATGACGAAACTATGCGTTAAGGCTAGGAGATGTACTTGATATAAAATTGTCGGTGAAGTTATTTAACTACAATTCTATTCTTTTGCTTTTTAGAAAATCATATCTTTTGGGTGAAAAATGGAAACTGAAAAGTTTGAAATATTTCTGACGAAATTTACCGTTGTAAATGAAACGATTATTTTTAGTTTATATCCTAGGGATTTGATTTTACCGAAAACTTCATTTGGAAGTTAAACGCCAAAGAATTCGGTTTGTTCGAAGGAATTCTTAAAACTTTATTTTAGTTCTCCATTATATTTAAAAAAAAGTGATATAGCTATGGTCCTTTAAAAAGAGTTGAACTTAAAATGCTTATTTTCATATGTAAAAACATGCATTTGTTGATTAGTTAAAAATGGGAACAACACATTGCCATTGCCACACTAATAGCAAAAGTTAGTCCTTCGTTTATTCCAAATTGGGTTCTAAGCAAGTATTGGTAAACAATGATGACGGAAATGTGTTCTGTTCTCTACAAATTGTTATTTTTGAATTTTCTAAAAATTTGAATTTGAATGCTGAGTTAATTAACAATTACATGCATGTGTTGTTCATGGAAATTTCTGCCATGGGCACGATTCTCAAATGCGAAAATGGAGACATCGGATGATCGCACTGCTTAACGAGGACGGGCTATCACTCAGTACTTCTGAAACCTAAGTCAGAGCAGTTTAACGGTAAGTAGGCGGATCTCGGTGTGACTGCATCCTCGACTAACATATCTTGCTTCATAAACAAACCGCGCGGAAATGAAATGGGCCCTAACTGTCGGCTTCGAATAACATGACGTAATTTCAGAGAATGATGTGAATCTCCCTAAGATGAAAGAGACGTCACGGAAAGCAAGTATCTTACACTATATCTACGTTGACAGTGCATCTCAAGGCCGTCTGTATTTCAATGAAGTGACGACGAGAGATCGTTCATGGTGTAGCGTGGGACTGGGCAGCCAAGCGTTCTCCGATTGTTATGTTATCTCCGTAGATGGAAATTTCCCATTGGTCGTCAGAATGGCGTTCTCGGAAAGCTATTCCTGGACCCTGTTTCCTGTTTTCCTTTTTTTATGCTTCAAAGCACATCGTCTTTTCAGAAACGATGGGGGCACATGTCCTATTATTTCCTTCTTCTGAAAGGTGTGTGGATAAATAAACTTTTGACTTCGTTACGGCGCTCATCGATATCTGTTTTCTCATCGGATCTTTCCGAATCTTTCTCTTTTGTACCTCCGTCATTGGGAAAAGGCATAATAACATCCAAAATGCCAGGGAAATCAAAGCAGCCTCTAAGGAAAGAGTACGATCTCTTTGGTAGTTAGAGACCTCAAACTTATAGAGGCAATCCTGAAAGCCATTTATGAAAAGTCCAAATTTATCTCCAGAAATTCGGAGACCTTTATGATTCGGAAAGTGCATTGATTAAAATGGTGGACAAACTCATAATCGTTCCCTCATCGCAGATTTAAAAAACTGCTTCAAGAAACATTCGGAAAAAATGGTAATTTGCCATGGATGAATTTTTAGGAAGGTAATTTGTTTGGTAGAAATAATATAAAGAGCCTAATTGGAACAATTGGAAAATTGTCATACTTCAAATGCATATTCTAGAAATTAATTGAAATCTTATAGTCAGGATCACCCTTCATCCTGTAAAAATTCATTATAAAACATGAATGATGAAATGTGGTTAATGGTGAGAGTTTTAACGATAGCCCAAGGACTTTTGACTATGTATAGAGATTTAGTAGCTCATAATTTCCGGTTTTCCAGTCTTGCAGTCATATTTATTCCATATTAATGCACCGTTTACGGAAGAATCTTGCATTTTCATGTATCTTGTAAATAAACATTATAACGGGGTATTAAAAGCAGAATTATCGTAGGAATTAGACCAAAAACATGAAAAAACCCGTTTATCCGATGGCATTTCTAAAACTTTTAGAGCTAATTAACCAGCTGAGCGCGTTAATAAATGAATAGATAGCAGCTTAGGAGAATAAACGGTAGATTTAGAACACCAGTCTCATATAATGGAAACCCTTGCAAATCCCCCGCATTTGTTTTGAAATTTAATCCCTGAAAAAGCGCGTGCTTTCACTTCCTTCCTCTTCCAGAAATTGTCCTTCCCTTGGCTATCCTCGTCCAAAGCCGTCTCCCTTCCAACCCCTCAAGGAGACCTCATTTCGCCTCATTTACATTCCCTGGCCGGTCCCATCTCTCCCCCATGCTTTTACATGACTGCGCCCGTCTCAGCATGTCGTAAACTAAAGCAGATGGTTTCTGTCGCCATGCACAAAATTCGTCGGCGACTCATGAAAAGCACTGGCAGCACGAATTATTGCCACCTAATTGGTCGAAAGCCTTCATTTTTACCTTGCGGAGTAAATTTACCTTGGGTTTAAAATTTAGAGAATGGTATCATAAGTTAGGGATAGAACTTATATGTAAAGAGGTAGCAGAAACTTTACGTCCGGAGGTTATACCCTCTGTCAAACTAATTAAAATCGGCTGCGTCTACGGAATCATTCCGATCGTAGATTTACTCTCCCGAAAATATGTCTTTTTCGTGACATTGTGACTAATTGCCATTCTCAAGCATTGAGCTAATATAGTATTGATATTGTTTTGTTACAGCTTGTTGAAGAACTAAATTTTTATGTTAGATTGAAGATAGAGAATGTGGATTCTGTGACATTATGTGAGTTTGAATTCATTTTTTGAATATACTATGAACTAAAACAATAATTTAGGATTCAGTAAACAAAGAAGAAGATCTGTCCCTTTTTCAAAAGTTTTTATTTTCAAAATTTTCAAAATTATTTGGTATTCCTAACTCGTAATATTATTTGGTTATTTGAGCAAGTGTGCCCACCTGTAATTACTTTGAAGTTTGTTCAAACCGAGAATCTTCTACCTTACAGAATATTATTTTAGGCTTACTTATAATATTTTTATGGCCCATGGATAATTCCTATGCCCCAATATTTCCGATTATCATTACTGAAATGATATATTGCACTTATTATGAAGTTATTCTGCAATTATTAGGCCACTCTGCATTCACTCTGCAATTATGTCTACTTTTTATCTATGTAAAAATGCTTCATCATCAAGTGCTTTCAAATATCTGAGGTACTTCAGTGAGTCGAATTTTTAATTACTTTCGTGTGTTGCTAAACCAACATAACTGGCTGGGGACACTTCAGATGGCCACTGTTAATGAAAATTTTGAAGTCTTCTACAGTTACTTCATACATTATCTAAGCCTTGCTTTTCCTTATGAGCCAGTGAAAATCAGGAGTGGTAACATGAAAAGTTGGCTCACGCCCGAAATCCGCATTATGTCAAAAAAATTGAAAACAATGTACTTACATATATAATCTTCCTGTTACAGTAAAACATATCAACACTACTCCCAGCAAAAAAGAGAGCACAGGTATCTAATAAAACAGGCAAAAAAAGAGTATAATAATCGGCGGATTACGAATGCCTCCAATTTCTTAAAAATAGCATGGGAAATCATAAAAAGCAACAACAACCTAAAATCCACGACATTGCCTCTCCAGGTAAATGATAACTTTGGCAACATAATCTCTGAACCAGGTAAAATATCTAATGCTTTTAACAAAGCTTTTCTGTCTCTGCCAAATTCCCCTCATCCTGTGCCTCTTGGGCCCACGCCATCCAATAGAGTAACTTATACATCAATGTACCTTAAACCCTGCAATGAAAGTGAATTACGCCTTTATCTTAATAAGATAGGGAAAAAGAAATCTGCTGGCATTGATGAAGTGTCTGGCTAGTTATTAAAAGACTGTGGTGACCTTATTCTAGCACCACTACTAATGCTGGTGAACCAGTCCTTAGCTGAGGGCATTTACTATATCCGACTACCCTTAAAATGGCTAAGGTCTTACCTGTCTACAAGAACAAGGGGGACCGAAATGATTTAAATAATTACAGACCCATTTCTATAATTTCACAATTTGGCAAAATCCTAGAGTGTGTTTTCTGTAAAAGATTGTTAGAATTTCTTGAAAATCAACATGTGCTATCTGAAAACCAGTTTGGATTCCGAAAGGAGAAGTCAACAAATCTTGCTCTTTTCGAAGCGGTAAATTTTATAATTCAAGAAATTGATTCTAAATGTAAGGTCCTGGGCATTTTCTATGACTTGAGCAAAGCATTTGATGCTGTTGATCACGGCAAGCTGATCTCAAAATGTGAGCAATTGGGCATTAGGGGTGTGGCATTAAGCTGGTTGAAGTCCTATCTTGCTAATCGGCACCAAAGGGTGGCCTACAAAAGTGATGGGAATATTTACCTCTCCAATCCCTTGGAGGTCAACAGAGGGGTTCCCCAGGGGTCAGTGCTTGGCCCTGTATTGTTTTTGATCTTTATTAATGATCTTCATGGGCAGCTGCAGATCAATGGTACAAAAAAATTTGTTATGTCTGCTGATGATGGGAGTGTAATGACATCCAGTAAAAATTTATGTGAACTGGCTGTGGCTGGTGACCTGCTGATGAAATGTATGTCTACATGGTGCGAAGGAAACAGTTTGCTCCTTAATGTTGAAAAAACTCAAGCAATGGTCTTCTCGTCTTCACACAGCATAATTGACACTAACTCTTTAACAACATATGGTAGTAACTTAAACACAGTAAATTATTTTAAGTTCCTAGGAATTCATATAGATAGTAACTTGAAATGGAATCTCCATGTCCTGAACCTAATTAAAAAATTAAATTCTGTGTTCTACTTACTATCTATATTAAAACACTCTGTAAGCCAAAATGTACTGATGACATTATATTATGGATTATTCCTCTCAAGAATTTCATATGGAATTGTACTGTGGGGACTACCCTCTCACCTTCTCAGTATCCTGAAGTTACAGAAAAAGATGGTGAGAGTTATGTGTAATGAAAAATATTATGCTCACTGTCAACCTCTTTTTAAAAGGTTAAAATTGTTAACTGTACCATGTGTATATATTTATCAATGTGTAATACTTGTCAAATTGCAGAGCGCTGACTTTGAAACTAATAACAGCATCCACTTATATAATACGAGACAAAACTACAACCTACATGTGAGGTCAACTAATTTAACCTTGGCTTCAAATGGCCCCAAGTCTATGAGTATAAAACTATATAATAATCTACCTCAATGTATAAAAAGAGAAGGATGTGTACCTGTGTTTAAGAAAATGGTTCGTGAATTGCTCATTGAAAAGTGTTATTATAGTGTCAAAAAATACCTGAGGCCTAATTTATAAATTTGTAGCATTTTCTAAATTTGTAATATTTCTTATTTTTGTAATAATTTCTATTTTTGTAAATCTTGTACTTGACAAATCCTATGCACTTGCCAGTATTATTACTATGCACTGTGTCTCTTGGACGAATAAATATTATTATTATTATTAGGCATTTCACTTATGATTGCTAACTGCAAGCTCATATCAACGTTTGAAGCAAATTACATCCACAGCATAAATATGCTGCTTCTTTGCTGAAAAACTATGCAGCTGTAATAACGGAAAATAAATTCGGGCTATTGTTTTTACCGCAAAACGATGAAATTCTTCAGAAACGTTAGAGTGACTCGAAAAATTAGCCGAAATAAACATTTTATCGTAATGATATGGCCGGGGGCGGGAAAACTCACATTTACGTGAAGATTAACACAAACCTTATTGTATGAAAAAGGAAAAGGGAGGGTAGATAGGTATTCCTCGGAGAGATTAGCATGGAATAAATTATTTACGAGGGATCATCGCTATAATGTACACAAGCAAGTGCATACCAAAACACAACACGTCCACTTCCAATGCAGTCGTTTGGGGAAAATATTTTCCTCGCCACAGGAAATTAGAGGATAAAAACACTCTACCAGTTAGTTCTTCTCTTCCAGGGAGTTTTGGCGGCCTCGTAAGAGAACAACACTACAAATTCAAAAGTGACTAAATGGTTTAGAAGAATATTAATTCCGTGTCAGGAACAAACTTACCACAATCACACCAGCCGCCATCCCGGATTTGCCGAAATGATTTGCGAGGATGATATTCTAGACGAAAAGGACCCAATTCGGAATTTAATAATTTTCACCAAAAATTACACACTGATACAAGTCGAAAGCAGCTTGAGCTAAATAAAATCGAGTAAAAAGCGAATAAATTGAAACCATATATGTGATAGGAAAACCTGTAATAGAGTCACATCGTGAAATAGTTCACTAGAGATATAGATATATACTAAAATGCAAGGTTGAAGTGAGTCAGCAGAGAGACACTGGAAGATTTTTAATGCGGTTGTGCGGGGATGAAGGACGGTTGGGGAGTGAGAATGAGTAACGGAGGAAGATGATTGTTGGGGGATGGAAATATGGAGGATAAATAATAAGGGTGGGAAGCTAAAGAAATGTTCGCCTCTTTTCCTCAATGGTGAAGAAGGATAAAGGAAAAAAGTAATAAATTGTGACAAATATTCCGGTTAAGAATTTATTCAGCGTTTTTTGTGGGAAAAACAGAAAGTAAAATGTTTTGAATCTTTCAAAAATTTTTACTAAAAAATTAAGCTATTAGGATTTTCAAAGGGTATTTTTCAAAAACAAGCCTGATGCATGCAATTAAGCTTTAATTAAATGCTAGTACCCATAAATATGCTATGTTATTAAAAAATGGAAATAAATAGCTATATGTACTACGATATCTAATCGTCAAAACGTCTCCAAGCATACGAGATTTGATTGCAATGAGAGCAGTAAAAAAAAGAATAAATGACAACAAAATAGTATATTATGTGATTTCAATATAATATCATACTTCCCCACAAATTTTGTCGTTTTCAGTTTTTCTGATTCCTTATCTTTGGTGGGAAAAATGGCGTATTACATATTCAGGTTCAACAGTTGGTCTCTCTAATCTTATTTTCATGATATATTCTACCATTGTACTAATGGTGCTAATATTAAGTTTTTACAAATACCATTATGACACTGGCATCCAATTTTATGCAAGGAACATGATCAGTAGTTTAAGCTTCGTCGAATGAATGATTCTTACCTAAGTTCATCTAATAATCTGGATGCAAAATGTTGACATTTCAGTGTGAAAATCAATCGCCTCAACCGGAACTCGAGCCCGGACCCTCCACATTTTCATCCGAGTGCGGAATGTGTTCTATCGGAAATTTAAATGCTCAGGATTCAAGCCCTGCACTGGTTAATTTCCTACAGTTTTTTGACATAAATCTAGATCAGCTTGGAAATTGATCACAAGAAGGTTTTACAAATCGAGATCTCCTTCGCTGAACACAATCTAATACGGCAATCAAACCATCTTCGTGAGGATCTAATGCTCGGTCTCCAAGCTAGGCGTCCTTAGAATATGGTGCCAGTTAACACCTTATTCTAAAGGAGACCTAGCTTGGAAAACAATGCATCGCACTTTCATCCCAAGGTCACATTTCCCCGGAGTATTTTTACAGATATAATTTTTTGGCAACTGGTTCGCAAGTTATCCGGATGTTTCCTCCAAGTGAGTACGTGAGTATGAACTGCACCTAATTATTTATCCAACCAACCTCCTTCAAAATATTTGATAGAAGGCGTTCGACGGAAATATGCTTCAATTTCCAATGTTCAACTGGTCATTTATTTACATATGGTAATTAGCCTTTGTAGAAGGAAATTGAATATTGTTGAAACTTAGTACGTAACGAGCAAAACTCCTCTAATGCAGCAGTTTTTAATTATTTATGATACATGTGATAGTATTTTATCCCTTTAAGATCATTTTTATTTGTAAGATTTAGGGAAGATAAATAATTCTTTAGCTCTCTTACTAATTGAAATTTTATAATTGGAAAAGGTTTTCTTAAGATTTTCCTCGAATATTTTCATATTATATTTATTTGGTCAATCACAGTAAATATTTGATACATGCATCGACTTGGAATACAGTCATGAACAATTTGACTAAACAGGCAAGTTGATCATAAACGTTTCGGTGTCCTGAATATAGATCATATCAAATTAAAATTTTGGATCAAATTAAATTTGTCATTTGTATGAATTCTATTATTTTATATTTTCTACTTAAGGAAGTTAACTCAGTCCTCAATATTTGTGAATCATATTCAATGGGGAGCCGGAGGGAAAACGTTAGGTACATGAAAGTAGGTCATGATTCTAGTCTGAGAGCAAAGGCAACTTTTGGTTATCATTTAAATGCACTCTTTTTTTTGAGGGAGAAATTATATGGTAAGTGAACATTCGAAAATAAAATTCTGATATTAATGGGCTATGTGTGAGAAATTGACTGTTTTAACTTTATCACTGATATGTAAGGTTTTAACGGTTGTGTTAAGGATTGGACCCAAGTTCGAAATGTAATTTTTATCTATAACGTAGCGGCCACAACTAAAAATAATTTACAATGTGAAATAATTCCGGTTATCTGTTTCTTCTCAATTTTAAATTTGTTCAAACTGTTGAACTAGTGCTACGTATATATATCATGCATTATGATATATATTGATTTTGTAAATATACATATTCCTGTGGGTCGCGGTAATCCATGAGGTAGAGCGTTGGACTACTAACGGGAGGGCCCGGGTTCGATTCCCGGGAAAGCCACTCTGGGCACCTGCAGATCCACCCAAGATATATGAAAGCTACCAGATCTTCTTGGAAACCATGCACAGGGAAAGGAACTGGCCCCCTACCCTGATGTGTGAATTCCACACGCCGTTGGGCTTAGTACTGGGTGAACTCTCACCTACAGATATAGATTAGATTTAGACAGCTAATATACGAGTATATGAGATATAATCGCAGCTTATAGTAGCTGATGTTTCACAGAGAGTGGAATTTCGTTTTGATTGCACAGGTTTTCAGCCATTTTTCATCAATGTACTAATGATTTATTAATTAAAAGTTCAAAGCTAATGATGACCCAAAAAATGAAGACGTCACTGGTAGAATCTTTCAAAATTCAAATGCCTCTATAGCCAGAATCAGCTACTTGGGTAGGATGACATAAGGGGAATGAAAAAATATGAGAGTTTACATTGGAATGTGAATAATTTGGGTCAACCAAAAAGCAACGGATAACAAGATTTACATCCTTAACGTTTTCTTTCTGAAAGAATTTAAGTTCCCGGAATTTGTATGCTGTAGAAAAATAGTCTCGGTGTTCCCGCTAAAAGACGGTGGCAGGTCAAACGTGTTTGTTTAAGAGATCAAGGGTGCATTAACTTGGGTCACACTTCGCTAAAAAGGGCCTTGTCGAAGGAAAGGAAACGGGTGGGGGGAAGGTAAGTTGTGAGATTATTCTTATGATGTATTAATAATAACACCAATGGGGATAAAGCTAAAAACTAAAATTAATGAATTTACCCTATGCCATGCAAGCCTCGTGAGGAAGGTAGGTTCTCCAGTCTTTTGTGCATAAATATGCACTTATGATTAAATATAAATACATATTTGCGCCTAAAATAATAAAGTATACATTAGGCTCATGCGCCTATTTAAATTGGAGAGAAACGGCTGTTTTTGAGAGAAATGTTAAATTTAGCTTTTAGATTAAAATGGCTGGTGTGGGCCCGTCTAACATTTTTATGATTAAATATTAAATATTATATTATGATTATGAATTGTGCGAAGGAGGAACGAACCCTTGAGTTTGACGTCGGTGGAGATCATTCCTCTAAATGTATTGATGTTCGACCACTGTGTGGGGCCATAATAATTCCCTTGGTTACCACAAGCAACCTCAGGGAATCCTGTAGTTACCTAAAGATATTAAGTCTTGTACGAAACGACATCTATGGGCCCTCTGTGGGGTCGCACATCTTACGAACGGTATTCAAAACATTAGCGCACGAGCAAAGGGCTCTTAATGTTAGAAGAGTGCAAGCGCTGCACACTTTTACGTATTGCTCATAGCGCTCGGAGACATATTGAAGTTGACGGTCATGATAGCACGATGCGAATGGGTCACATTGGCATCGTCTGTAGAATATGAACGTGTTCCATCCAGAGCGCATTGAAAACTTCCAATTTTCAGAGTAGTACGTTTAAAGTTTAAAATGCGGAGATTTATTGTAAGAAACTGAACATTGATAAAATATGTAACAAAAAATAATCTAGCAAAAGCTGTATTCAAATAAAAATTACAGAGTTAATGGAAATACTGAAGTAAAGAATGAATAAAATTTAACTTTAACCCAAAGAGAGAATAATAAAAATGTATTGAAGCCGAAAGAATTAAAATATAGACAAATAGCTTTCAAAAAGGTATTACTCGAAACAAAAAACCAATTTGAAACCAAAGGAAAGTAAAATAAAATTGAAATAATTTGTAAATATTGAATTCTTTCTGCTTTTTTATGCATCAAGAATGTATATTTTCGCTGTTGTCTTTTAAATTTGATTCACACTATAGATTAATATGTATTTTATTTTCTACATTTTCATTTGATGCTAATAATGAATAAAATATTTACCTTTACCACTTTCAGGGTAACTAAAAGCGCAAAGGTATTTTAATGTTAATGTAATATTAGGTTGCATAAAATCGAAATTTTTGTATTTTAAATCGGATTGAAGAAAGAAGTATTATTAAAGGAACAGTCACACCTATAGCGTGAAGTCCAAAAATAATGTAATTATTTTTTTAAAACTAATTTATTGAACAGATTTGCACAAACAATTAAAATTCTTCAAAGTACTGTGCCTCTACAAATTTTTCCAGCAACTCAGCCATGACCGGTACGCGCCTTTGAAGGCGTCTTTGGGGACCTCTTGTAAAGGTCTTCGTCACGGCTGATTGAATCTCCTCAATGCACGAAAAAATGGGCTCCTTTCAGGGCTGCCTTAATCCGAGGGAACAAAAAGAAGTCTGCTTGGGTGATGTCAGGTCTATAGGGGGGTGGGACAGCGTTGGCACCTGTTGTTCGACCAGGAACTCGGGGATTCGTGGCGCGTTGTGGCAAGGCGCGTCGTTGTGATGGAGTTGCCAGGTGGCGGAGATGTTTGTCCTCGTCTTGATGACCCTTTTTCCGAGTCTTTTCAGCACATCCACGTAGTAGGCAGCTTTAACTGTCTGTCCTTGCGGAACAAACTTCTTATGGACCTGTCAATAAAGATGATGAGCATTGTTTTCAATTTGGATTTGCTCATTCTTGCCTTTATGGACTTGGGGGACTGGTAGGTGTGCCACTCAGAGCCTTGGTGTTTGGTTTCTGGATCGTATTCACAAACCCAAGTGTTTATACCAGTGATGACTTTGTCCAAATATTCAGGTTTGGTTTCAACACATTGCAAACGTTCACTTGAAATTTCAGCTCGGTTGGTCCTTCGTGACATGGTTGGCGCGCAGATGTTTACAGTAACTGACATTCTGCTGCTTCCACAGCTTGGAGAGCACAGAGAGCGATTTTTCGGCAAAGCTTCGCGTCCCCCTCACCTCCTCCTAATAGGTTGATCCCACTCCGACCAATAGGAGTGTTGCGGGAAATTCAATTGCATTGCTTTTGGAACGCTCCCTATGCATGAATGTTGAAAATATAATTTATGGATATGTATAATTTGAAGGGTGCCTTTTTCTGAGGAGCGAAAAGTGTTTCCGTAATAACAGCTCCGAGTAAAATTTGCAAACATTTTTAAAATATCGCAAACAATTTGAAGGGATATTGCCTAAATTTCGTCTTGAGCGATATTTTATTCTATCCGTTATGTGTTATGCGTGTTCCGCTGTTGATATATTTAGAAATGTTCTCAGAAAGAGAAGTTTTGTCTCTTGACACTACTTTGTGTGCTACACATGAAAGAAGTCCCTTTGATACCTCTTTTTGTCCCTCGGGATGCTTCAATGGTTGTTGCCCGCAGCTTGAAGTAGGAAAGATAGAGAACAGGCATTCCAGCCACGGTACTAAGGATAAGAATCGGATACGGAGAGGAGAAGGAACAGAAACCTCTGTATTCTTTCGAAGTGCATGGCTGCAGAACGAATCATAGAGCCTAGTCAATCTTTACGGGGAGAGCGTTTGTAAAAACAAGTACCATCGGCACCTCATACAAACACTGCCAGGTTTCTTGCCTGAAAACGTCTTGTGAGAGGAATATTTGAACTGCTAGATGAAAATATCTGTATTGATTTCAAACTGAAAATCTCGTATTTCATCTTGTACTCATCGAGATAACTCGTTATCATTGTTTTTCTTTTATTGATTTTCTGAATGCTCACACGCATGAATTAGAATAGATTATAAATGAAAAGAGCCTGAGGGGTATTATGCGCAGGGTCAAGTGGTAAAATTATGAGTATTATAGCCAGAGAGGTTACCTCTATTGAATTTAATATTAATTTCTTCACATTTACACAATTGAAAACGAAATACTACATGCACAATATACAAACTATGGGTAAGTGAATAAGAAGTTCTTCCGGGGTGCAAACCACTCAATTGCAGGTTTCAAGTTGTATTTTAAGCCAATGACTTGGATATAAAAAAATGACATTTCCCACGATGGTTATTTTAAAACAGACTATGACTTATGCCTCCATATTTATGACTTAGTTAACGTTTTAAAGCGAGGTTATCCAGCTAATCAACAAATGCACAGAATAAAAAACTTTCTCTGCTCATGGTTGTAGACTCTGCTCAAGGTTAATGCGGAGTAGTTACCGATGAAAGCATTAAATCCGGTTATTTCTTTATTACTCAGAAAAATTAAAGTAGAGCTTTCGATAAAACTAGAAGAAATACGTCCTTTCCTGTTACATTGGGCACCAGAACTACCCCACCGGGATTTGTGGTCGTTACAAAACGTGACATTCACGAAAATTAGCGATCACCGGAACGGCCCGAGATCGGCTTCTGATGTGTAATCAAGAGATGTTAATGACCTCCCGAGCAGCAACACCACCCTGGTATTGCTTTCCACTTGTGCTGTTATACCAAAAAATAGAATTGTTTCAGGCGTCACTTTGTGGAAGCGATTCATTTCAGAAATAAATACTTGGTTATTCCACATATATTTTTTATTAACACGACCCGGGTTTCTGAAAGACCTGATGATGACTTTGTAAGTCGAAACCCGGGTCGTGTTTAATAAAGAATTTGTGTGGAGTAACCAAGTATTTATTTTCTGAGATGCCGAAAAACTTCAAAACTATTTCAAATGCCTTGATCTGTAACTTTAAAATAAGTCTCCTGCAGATTAATGCAAGTGGAATACGAATCACAGATAAAAAGGTCACTCTTATGCCTATTTATTGCAATTGAAAGGCCAATGCATTTCAATTGCAATAAATGTGATTGAAAATTGACGCTAAATATATAAAAAAATGTGTTCAGTCTACGTCAGTGTCAAATTTAATTCCCATTGATGTGGAATTTCTTCCCCATTTTCCTTGTCAAGAAGATTTGAATTTCAGTAGGGCTCATCCATTCACTCCGGATTTTTTATTTTCAGAGGTATCGGGGAATGGAGTCTTTGCGGGATTGGTGGTCAAAACCCCGGTCGAGTAGGTTTTTCTTGGTAGAACCCTGGGTCTAGTATTCCTTTGAGTTAGCATTATTGTCTGTTTTGATTCTCATCTCCAGTTATATATTGATTTTTTACGGAATTAGAATTCCCTTTCTAAGTGAAATGGTAATTTTTGGAATGTGAGAGTCGTAAACGTGTAGGGGCAGCAGTAGAACATGTAGGATCTACTAGTTCCCGGGACTTAATTCTTGCCTCTAAGGCAAGTGATCTTTTCGAGTCTCCTTATTTTCGTGGCATTTCGTGGCATTCGTGGCACGTTCCTCCTTCATATTTGGGCGGATATTTTCACGGACATACGCAGTGTGTGTTCTACCGTAATAAATACCAGATGGTTTGATTGCGCACTTTTCATCCTCATGGCTGTCTTTACCACAGGTAGAGCAGCTAGCCGTGCACTTATATCTAGCTGTAATATTGTCAAAGCGTTGGAATTGAAAACAACGCGAGGCAGCAGGAGTGAATGGACAGAAGGGTACATTGATAGAATTGGCAACCAACGGCCTTTCCTTCTCCCTACCTCACAAACGTAAACTCAACGTTTGTGCAAAGCTTCCCCTTCACTTTTCCCCTCCCCCCCCTCTTTGCAACGGTCATTTTCTCGGTAATGCAGCTCCCCTTCCCCTTCAAAACATACCCAATCTTCTAAAACTCCTCAACTGTCAGTTCAGTCTATTGGCTCCCGTCCCTTTGGCCCACCCTACCAACCACCCCCCAAAAATTCACCCTATATATTCTTTGGATGCCCCTATTCGTCCTCACTTCCACTTGTGTTGTCGTGACGATTCACCTTCAGTACGCTGAGGGCTACTTTGTGGCCGAAATACGTATATTCGTATTCACTTTTCTTATACCTTTCCTTATTTACGAATTGCCCCTTGGCGTGTGGCGTTAGCCAAATAATCCCATTTGTATTTTGTTATGAAAGGTAAACTGTTTACGGCTATTGGAGTTTTTCATTTATTTAAGACTGGTACAGATTAATAACAAACGAACGCCTTATCAGGGCGTTGGTCGAGGGTGAATGTCTGGATTACAGAGTTGCTCTTTATTATCTCATCATTTTACCGAGGAGTGAGTCTGGAAAAGTTCATTGGAGTACAAGAGGCCATTTATATTTCTATTTCCTTGCCTTCCACAAAAAACGAAAACGGAAGCCGATTGAATGGGGGTAGCTAGCTTCCGATCGCCAGTTTACGCAGAAATTAAAGGTCGCGGGTATAAACAAGGGCGCCATTAGTTGGGTTAAAGATTTTCTTTCAGAGCGGGAACAGAGGGTAGTCCTTGATGGCGCTAGTTCCGACAGCGTTCGAGTCACGTCGGAGGTACCTCAGGGAAGTGTGATCGGGCCGTTGCTTTTCTTGATTTTTGTTAACGATGAACCGCGAAGTGAAAAGTAAAATTAGGATGTTCGCGGATGACACGGTGATCTATCGGGAGATATCTGGGGATGAGGATCGTTTTATTCTAGCGCAGGATTTAAATTGCATTACTAAATGGTGCTCTAACTGGGGATTGACACTAAATTATAATAAATGTTCGGTGGTAAATTTCTTTAAAAGATCAACGGGATTTGCTTATAAATTAGCTGGAGGTGACCTATCAGTAGTTGATACGGTAAAAATACCTAGATGTCACATTCACAAAAGACTTAACTTGGGGGACTCACATACGTCAAGTCTGCGGTCAAGCATATAAAAAATTGGGATTCATTAGACGCATTGTAGGCAAAAGTGACTCGAAGGTCAAGGAACGTTGTTACCACGCTCTTGTAAGGCCTCATTTAGAATACGCATGCAGCGTGTGGGATCCGAGTGAAAAAGGTCTCATTCAGGAAATTGAGAAGGTTCAACGCCGGGCAGCCCGTTTTGTAAAAAATTCTTACGATAAAACGCAAAGCGTCATCGAAATGCTCATGGAGTTGGGGTGGGAATCATTGGCAGAGAGGCGATTCAATGCAAGATTGAAATTATTAAATAAATTTAGATCCGCATGTTTCAGTACCGAGGTCTCGCAAATTATTCGTACCCCTACATACATTGGTCGCTTGGATCATGCAAATAAAATTCGGGAAATAGATACCAGAACTAGCCGACTCAAGGACTCCTTCTTCCTACGGACAATACGGGATAGCAACTGCAGGGCATGGCAAAACATGGCATACATTCATGCATGAGCACTTACAACCCACACACATGCAAACACTCAAACTACATCTTACATACGCATGCACCTGAAAGTATACCTAACAGCTTTGTAGTGTTTAACTTGTAAATTCAATGTTTTTAATATTTCTAAAGTGACATCGGTTTCTTATAGTTATGATATCTGATTGTTCGGGGAAACAACGAGTATTTGTACCTATTTGTCCTGGAATCTATCTCCCTTATTTTATCTTTGTGGTCTGATCTACCTAAGTAGTGTGGGGCCATTATAATCCCTTCAGTGTAATAGTTAAACTCGTTTGTTCTGAACCTTTCTCAAAGTCTAAGCCTCGCTTGTTCTCTCGGCACTTCAAGTGGTTCCCAGCCTAAATCCCCTAAGAGACCTGTCACACTTGTGTTCTTATCATAGCAATTTTTAACGAATCTAGCGGATTTTCTCTGGACTTTATCTAATTCTTTTTGCCAAATTTTCTCCCACAAATCCCAAATACTTGCGGCATATTCCAAATGAGGTCTAACTAGAGCAAAATAACACCTCTCTTTAACTTTTTCATTACATTTCCCCACCACCCGTTTAATGAAGCCAAGTTTCTTTGAAGCTGATCCGCATATTGTCCTGATATGTGCTCCCCATGAAAGGCGTGGTGTTAGAACAACCCCCAAATATTTAACTTGATTTGCCGTAGTCATTACTGAACCCTCTATTTTGTAGTTTATATGCTGTTCCTCGCTTCCAGTATTCCAAAATTTCAAAACTGCGCATTTATCTATATTAAGTGTTAATCCCCATTTATTGCACCATTCCGAGATATTGTCTAAGTCCCTAGAGAGTAGCTCGCGATCTAGTTGGCACCTTATTTCCCTGTATACCACCGTGCCGTCAGCAAATAACCTCAGACTGATACCAACGTGTGTGCTTAAGTCATTTATGTATATTAAGAACAGAAGAGGCCATATTACACTTCCCTGGGGGACGCCCGAAGTTACATCTCTCTCCGTTGAGCACAACCCATCTATGATACTATTTGTTTGCGGTTTGACAAGAAGTCTCTAATCCAATTAATTATTTTCTCGTTGGTCCCATAGCATTTAAGTTTATGTAACAATTTATTGTGTGGGACTTTGTCGAAGGCTTTTTTGAAATCCAGGAATACTGCATCGACTTGTGTGTTGTTTTCTCCCGATCTCCCGATCTTGGTGTCCTAACACCCCCCGCCACACGCCCTTGCGGCGGCTTGCGGGGTATTAAGTAAATGTAGATGTAGATCTAAGTATATCGTGAATGAAGAGACCAAGTATTGTTTCGCAAGATCTGCTTTTCCTAAATCCGTGCTGGTTGTGGATTAGTATTTTCCTACTATCAAGAAATCTCATAATGTTAGTGACAATAATGTGTTCCAATATTTTACAAGAGATCGATGTTAAAGAAATGGGTCGGTAATTGGTTGGTTTATCCCTATGGGCTATCTTCCAGTCGCGAGGCACTGAACCTTCTTCTATTGCTTTTAGGAAAACAATATGTAAAAGCAGGGCAATGTCTTCAGCTAATTCCTTTAATATTATAGCAGGTATTTCTTCCGGACCAGGTGCCTTGTGTACTTTGATACTACGGAGCAGATGTACTATTCCCTGCTTGGTCAGTGTAAGATCGCTCATGTTTTTCCCGGGTGGGTGTGGAGGATCGTTTGCTGCGTTTGTGTGTTTGTTGTAGACGCTCTGGAAAAAATGGTTTAAAATATTTGCCTTTTTCACGCTATCTGTAATGATTTCTCCATTTTCCGTCTTCAAAGAGTGAACAGTGTGACGTTTACCCTGTATTTCCCTAACATAGGACCGGAATGACTTAGGATTTTCCTCAAGATATTCGCTTAGCATTTTAGATTTGAAAGAGTGTAGTTCTGTGCGCTTACAACTTTTCGTCTTACTACGACATTCTTTTAGTTGCTGTTTTGATGTATCCATATAAACTATATCATCACTTTTTAAACTCTTTTTAATATTTGACTGTAGCTTTCTTTGCCTTCTTAATGCCGATCTGACTTCCCCGTTGTACCATCTAGGTTCCTTATTGTCGCAATTGAGTTTGGACGGCATGTACGTCTTCATTCCTTCGCGTAAAATATTTAAGAAATAATTCCAAGTGTTCTCTGTATTGGTTGTCAGTGTTTTTGTCTTGTATTCTGGTAATTTTATCTTTAAATATTCTCTTAGTCCGTTAAAATTTGCCTTGTTGTATAGGTATATTTTACGCTTAGCTTTGTTTATTTAACGAACTTAGTTTTTAACTCTACAAGAATAGCCTTTTGGTCACTGATTCCGTCTATTATTTCAATGTTAGTAATGATTTCGGGCGTAGATGTCGCCAAGATATCTAGTATGCTTTGACCCCGTGTTGGTGATTTAACAAGTTGTTCTGAGGAGTGTTTTGTGAATACATGAAGGAGTTCTTGGCATGAATATCTGTTTTTGGCGGATTTTCCTACGCAGTAGTTGTCCCAGTCAATTGACGGTAGATTTGTGTCACCAGCGATTATAGTAATACTGTTGCTATGTCTGCTGCTGATAGTGGATATTTGTTCGTCGAGCTTGTGTAGAACATCTGTGTTAGAATCTGGGGGTCTATAAAGGAACACTAATAGGCTTCTGCCGTTGTAGTCCTTAATGTTGTACCAAACGCTTTCTATGTCATCTACGTCGCATTCATATCGTTGGCTACTGAGATGTGACTTTACTAATTACATTCACTTGCATTGCTATCTGTTATGTATGTAGAGGCACCAATTTTGATAAAGCCTTTACTGTTTTCGGAATAGGAACTAACACTGATCTCACAAAGTCTTTCTGCCCTTCCTTCCTCATAGATACTACGAAACAGCTCATATAGTCTCTTCCTCCCGCATTTTCCTAAAAATTTCAGTAGTTCCACTGGAATGTTATACACCCCCACGCCCATAATTTAGTTTCATCTCCCTTAATGCCCTTCCTATCTCATCGTCGAGTATGTCTGGACCTAAACTCTTCCTCTACAAAATGTTCCTTTTCTATGTCTAACTTTGTTGGTGTATGTTCTTTACTATACAGTTCTTCTATGTATTCTTTCCATCTCTCTTGGATCTTTCCTGTGTCAGCTTTTATCTTCCCCGCCTTATCTCTAACTGTTAGCATAGATCTTCCTTTCTTACTTCCCGATAAAGATATAACTTTTCTGATCATCGCGCCAATTTCACCCTTCCTATGCAAACGTTACATATCTTCACACTGCGTTTTCCACCATGCTTCTTTTTCTTTATTTGTTGCCCGCCTCAATTTATTTTTTAACTCATTGTACTTCATTTTGTCTAGCTCTGTGTTTTAATTCTTCCATTTTCTCCTCTCATTCATCTTTATAATCATCTTAACCGTGATCTTTGGTTCCCTAGTCCTTATAGCGTTAATGGTTCCAATAATGTCTTTTGCGGATTTCGATTACCCTTTCTTGATACTAACCCATTTTTCTTTGATAGTACTTAGCTCTCCACCATTCTCCCCGATTTCCTCTACCGCCTGTCTGTACTCCTTCCTTTTCAATCCATTTAATGCTTCTACATTCCATTTTCTAACCCGCCGCCCCTGCCTTATCTTTTTGAAACGGACGCTACATTTCATAACAACTAAATTGTGGTCAGAGTCCGCATCCGCTCCCGGGAAGCTGGGTGAATTTATCACCCTGCTCCTAAACCTGTGTCCATAAAGAATAAAATCAAGCTGATACCCTTCTGAGTCACCTGGCATTTTCCATGTATACCTGCGTCTTTTGTGGTGTATAAACCAAGTGTTGGTGATGACTAACGCCAGTCTCCTGCAGAACTCAACTGCTTTCCCCCCGCGGTCATTCCTCGTGCCTAAACCGTACTCCCCCACCTCATCACCATCTCTTCCTTCGTCTACCGTCGCATTCCAATCTTCCATCACTATCATATGTTTCCCTACATGAATACACGCGATTAAATGCTCTAATTGATCGTAAATTCTATCGACCTCTTCTTCCGCATGGTTGCTCGGTGGCATGTATAACTGAATAATGACCAAGTCGTCGGTTCTGCTTCATCTACATCTACATCTACATAATACCCCGCAAGCCGCCGCAAGGGCGTGTGGTGGGGGGTGTTAGGTCACCAACCGTAAAAAGGAAAAATACCACATGCAAAAAAACAACACGGAAAATTACACCCACAGCAGCGCGCACATTCATGCAAAAATCCTTTCGTCCAATACTCATGCAAACACATATACCGAAAAACAACTTTAAAAACTGCACCCCGTGATGCAGCACGAAAGCCATCCTACAACACGGAAGCCAGGACACAACAAGCAAGAAATTGAAACATCACTACCACATGAAAATGCACCACGAAACACTCTACCCCCAAAGAGTCTGTAAAAGGCGACCCAACGTTGCAAGTAGCAGGAATTTCCCCCCGCGGAGATGGACGAGGGATTGAAAGTAAAGAGACTTAAAAACAGATGAACGGAACACGAATGAGGTCATTCGGAAAGAATGGGTTATTATAGCAAAACACATAAGGTTAGTGGAAGAGCATGCATTTAAATACAACTAATTATTTTTTAGACGCTGATGGTGGCAAGTGGAATTTTTGCTATCTATAACCCTGCAGTTGCTATCCCGTATTGTCCGTGGGAAGAAGGAGTCCTTGAGTCGGCTAGTTCTGGCATCTATTTCCCGAATTTTATATGCATGATCCAAGCGACCAATGTATGTAGGAGTACGAATAATTTGCGAGACCTCGGTGCTGAAACATGCGGATCTAAATATATTTAATAATTTCAATCTTGCATTGAATCGTCTCTCTGCCAATGATTCCCACCCCAACTCCATGAGCATTTCGATGACGCTTTGCGTTTTATCGTAGGAATTTTTTACAAAACGGGCTGCCCGGCGTTGAACCTTCTCAATTTCCTGAATGAGACCTTTTTCACTCGGATCCCACACGCTGCATGCGTATTCTAAATGAGGCCTTACAAGAGCGTGGTAACAACGTTCCTTGACCTTCGAGTCACTTTTGCCTACAATGCGTCTAATGAATCCCAATTTTTTATATGCTTGACCACAGACTTTACGTATGTGAGTCCCCCAAGTTAAGTCTTTTGTGAATGTGACACCTAGGTATTTTACCGTATCAACTACTGCTAGGTCACCTCCAGCTAATTTGTAAGCAAATCCCGTTGATCTTTTAAAGAAATTTACCACTGAACATTTATTATAATTTAGAGTCAATCCCCAGTTAGAACACCATTTAGTAATGCAATCTAAATCCTGCTCTAGAATAAAACGATCCTCATCCCCAGATATCTCCCGATAGATCACCGTGTCATCCGCGAACATCCTAATTTTACTTTTCACTTCGCGGTTCAAATCGTTAACAAAAATCAAGAAAAGCAACGGCCCGATCACACTTCCCTGAGGTACCCCCGACGTGACTCGAACGCTGTCGGAACTAGCGCCATCAAGGACTACCCTCTGTTCCCGCTCTGAAAGAAATTCTTTAACCCAACTTATGGCGCCCTTGTTTATACCCGCGACCCGCGACGCTTTTATCTCTACTAGTAATATTCTATACGTTACCTGTTTTATGTTGACTACGCTTCTTCCTACCTCTCTGTTTAATACTATGGCAAGCCCTCGTTGGCTATCGTCCCCGCCGCTGTATATTATTCTATAATTATCACTTCAGTAATCCCCGCTATCCTTCCATCTCACCTCACATAGACCTAAAATATCGTTGGTTGGTTACGTTTTTGGTTTCGTTAGGTTGACGGTGTACTATGCCTAAGCGGAACGTGGACTACCTTTCGTCTGGCTCCTAACCTTCGACCTATCTGGAATGGGTGACCCTACCAGGAGCAATTATTATTACTCCCGCCAGCACAGCTCTAGGGGTCATCGGAACGCACAAGCCCACCACGTCAAGTTTGTATTCCGGGGAGGGTTAAGCATAATAAACGTGTTAATTTAATGTATATCATGCATTACGTTTATGCTTATTATAATTATGCTTAAAATATATTTTATTCGTCTATGGATAAAATGAATGTGATATTGGACACAAAAAGTTGTAATAGGCTAAAACGTGGAAAAATCGGAAAGGAATATAAATATTTCAAAACTAGATTCATCCATTTTTAAATTGATTCATCTGCAGGTATTATTTTCAAATGCCCGGTGAACGATCAAACCGGTTGAGCACAGCTTGTTTTTTCATATTTCCACAAGATATTAGCATTATTAAAATTGAGTTTCAGTGTAATACTTTGCATCACCGTGATCGTTTTTCGAGGCAATCCATCTTGAATTTACCCAATATTGGATTACTTTTAGCCTCCTGGCTGTCTTGAATTACCCTGAGCTGAGTTCGAAATCATTTGTACATATCCCTTTCTCTGTAATAAAATTTAAACAAATCAGAAATATTGACGACGTAATTTTTCGATATCAATGGCCATTACCAGGAGAAACTTCTGTTTGACAAGACTCAGGCACGATTGTCAGCAATCCAGGCTTCCATGTCTCAACGATTCATCATTTCGTAGACGTGTGTTTTCCATACACATTATTCTTGAGGGGCATTCAAAAAGGGTGTGACACATTCGTACCAGGGACTCAAAGGAAGAAGAGGGATGCAAAACTTCAAGTTGTGGGCTGCAAAGCTGGAGTTGACAAAGGGTCTCTACGTGTTTCCATGCACATTGAAGGAAAACAAATGGTGATGTTGTTTATTCCAGCAATGCTCTTTGGAACATTCAGAGCCCTACCGGGATTATGTTGCGCGCAACTTTCCAATTTAGCATTCGTTTCCCTCTGTCCGAAAAAACGCGGTGATATCGCGCGAATATCGGTTTAAAGACGAAAATCTCTGCAGGCATATGTTACTTACATTAATTGCCATTATGGCATGGAGTGTTTGATATATTATGGGCACATAAAATATAAATAAAAACGGGAAAATAAAGGGCCTTAAAGGCGCTTGTAAACGGTTGATTAATTGATTCATGACATTAATGCGGGAGACATGCAGCATTCCACGAGACATGGATAACGGTGGAGATCAATTTATTTATTTACACAATTACGTTACAATTAGGCGATTTTCCTGGTGGCAACAGTCAATGGGTAACTAAGATAAATGTTTTCACTATAGTATATATTCAAGCCTACTGAAACGAAATGAGAATATTTAGGAATATGCATGATTCAGTCGGTGTGAGATTTAAAATATTACCGTTGAGCGCGGCGTGGTGACACCGGATCCCTCCAAGATTCTTCCTGTTCAAATGCCACCACCCACGCCGACGCGGCAATACCAAGCCGCCGGAAGAGGCGACGGGTCTCATTCGCAAATTCGAATGTGCATTCCATCACCCGGATTGTCGCCGCGGAAGGGCGCTCGCGATTGCACGCCCAACACCCGCCATGTCGGCGGGGACTCTAACCTCCCCCCCCATCACCCACTCTCCTATCCATCCACCCTTTCCACTTGCACCCCTCCGTAACCGTGGGGTACCAAACCATAAATCTCTATCGAAAGCGTCTCTCCGAGTCAGCGGCGCCTTCAGTCACGCACTGAACCCCTACTCACACTCTCCTTCGACCGCTCTACCGACCAACCCTCCCCGGCCCCGCCCCATCAACACTTATTTCCTTTCTCCCCACTTTCCATCTTCACATTCCCCTCCCTGTCTTCCTGTTGTATCCATTCACCATCCACGAATATGGTAATAAATAAATAAATATATATATGTATCGATGACCCTCTAAATCCCGCCGATCTAGGTTTTTATTAATATGTTTTTGCCAGGCTGCCGCAGGCAATTTTAGGCTTTGTCAATAAGCGCAATTAGCATACCTAGTATGTACGCAAACAATCAGCTATAGACCGAAGTGCACCCATGCGTGAAGCATAAACGAGTTCCTAGATGCATTACGCTAACTGGAATCTTGATTTAGGCCAATGAAGGTATTTGATACGTGTGTTTCATACTAACACGCATCATCACATTGAAGTTTACTTTGAAGAGTGAATTGTAGCGGCTATATATATTTATAGACCTTATCGCAGCTTATTCTACATAAACATCTACATCTACTTAATACCCCGCAAGCCGCCGCAAGGGCGTGTGGCGGGAGGTGTTAGGACAACACCCGTAATTTAGAAAAGAAAAAAAAACCGCATGCTAGAACCACAAATTCATACATCCACAAAAAAACGTGGCATACATTCATGCATGAACACTTACACCCCACACACATGCAAACACTCAAACTACATCTTACATACGCATGCACCTGAAAGTATACCTAACAGCTTTGTAGTGTTTAACTTGTAAATTCAATGTTTTTAATATTTCTAAAGTGACATCGGTTTCTTATAGTTATGATATCTGATTGTTCGGGGAAAGAATGAGTATTTGTACCTATCTGTCCTGGAATCTATCTCCCTTATTTTATCTTTGTGGTCTGATCTACCTAAGTAGTGTGGGGCCATTATAATCCCTTCAGTGTAATAGTTAAACTCGTTTGTTCTGAACCTTTCTCAAAGTCTAAGCCTCGCTTGTTCTCTCGGCACTTCAAGTGGTTCCCAGCCTAAATCCCCTAAGAGACCTGTCACACTTGTGTTCTTATTATAGCAATTTTTAACGAATCTAGCGGATTTTCTCTGGACTTTATCTAATTCTTTTTGCCAAATTTTCTCCCACGAATCCCAAATACTTGCGGCATATTCCAAATGAGGTCTAACTAGAGCAAAATAACACCTCTCTTTAACTTTTTCATTACATTTCCCCACCACCCGTTTAATGAAGCCAAGTTTCTTTGAAGCTGATCCGCATATTGTCCTGATATGTGCTCCCCATGAAAGGCGTGGTGTTAGAACAACCCCCAAATATTTAACTTGATTTGCCGTAGTCATTACTGAACCCTCTATTTTGTAGTTTATATGCTGTTCCTCGCTTCCAGTATTCCAAAATTTCAAAACTGCGCATTTATCTATATTAAGTGTTAATCCCCATTTATTGCACCATTCCGAGATATTGTCTAAGTCCCTAGAGAGTAGCTCGCGATCTAGTTGGCACCTTATTTCCCTGTATACCACCGTGCCGTCAGCAAATAACCTCAGACTGCTACCAACGTGTGTGCTTAAGTCATTTATGTATATTAAGAACAGAAGAGGCCATATTACACTTCCCTGGGGGACGCCCGAAGTTGCATCTCTCTCCGTTGAGCACAACCCATCTATGATACTATTTGTTTGCGGTTTGACAAGAAGTCTCTAATCCAATTAATTATTTTCTCGTTGGTCCCATAGCATTTAAGTTTATGTAACAATTTATTGTGTGGGACTTTGTCGAAGGCTTTTTTGAAATCCAGGAATACTGCATCGACTTGTGTGTTGTTTTCTCCCGATCTCCCGATCTTGGTGTCCTAACACCCCCCGCCACACGCCCTTGCGGCGGCTTGCGGGGTATTAAGTAAATGTAGATGTAGATCTAAGTATATCGTGAATGAAGAGACCAAGTATTGTTTCGCAAGATCTGCTTTTCCTAAATCCGTGCTGGTTGTGGATTAGTATTTTCCTACTATCAAGAAATCTCATAATGTTAGTGACAATAATGTGTTCCAATATTTTACAAGAGATCGATGTTAAAGAAATGGGTCGGTAATTGGTTGGTTTATCCCTATGGGCTATCTTCCAGTCGCGAGGCACTGAACCTTCTTCTATTGCTTTTAGGAAAACAATATGTAAAAGCAGGGCAATGTCTTCAGCTAATTCCTTTAATATTATAGCAGGTATTTCTTCCGGACCAGGTGCCTTGTGTACTTTGATACTACGGAGCAGATGTACTATTCCCTGCTTGGTCAGTGTAAGATCGCTCATGTTTTTCCCGGGTGGGTGTGGAGGATCGTTTGCTGCGTTTGTGTGTTTGTTGTAGACGCTCTGGAAAAAATGGTTTAAAATATTTGCCTTTTTCACGCTATCTGTAATGATTTCTCCATTTTCCGTCTTCAAAGAGTGAACAGTGTGACGTTTACCCTGTATTTCCCTAACATAGGACCGGAATGACTTAGGATTTTCCTCAAGATATTCGCTTAGCATTTTAGATTTGAAAGAGTGTAGTTCTGTGCGCTTACAACTTTTCGTCTTACTACGACATTCTTTTAGTTGCTGTTTTGATGTATCCATATAAACTATATCATCACTTTTTAAACTCTTTTTAATATTTGACTGTAGCTTTCTTTGCCTTCTTAATGCCGATCTGACTTCCCCGTTGTACCATCTAGGTTCCTTATTGTCGCAATTGAGTTTGGACGGCATGTACGTCTTCATTCCTTCGCGTAAAATATTTAAGAAATAATTCCAAGTGTTCTCTGTATTGGTTGTCAGTGTTTTTGTCTTGTATTCTGGTAATTTTATCTTTAAATATTCTCTTAGTCCGTTAAAATTTGCCTTGTTGTATAGGTATATTTTACGCTTAGCTTTGTTTATTTAACGAACTTAGTTTTTAACTCTACAAGAATAGCCTTTTGGTCACTGATTCCGTCTATTATTTCAATGTTAGTAATGATTTCGGGCGTAGATGTCGCCAAGATATCTAGTATGCTTTGACCCCGTGTTGGTGATTTAACAAGTTGTTCTGAGGAGTGTTTTGTGAATACATGAAGGAGTTCTTGGCATGAATATCTGTTTTTGGCGGATTTTCCTACGCAGTAGTTGTCCCAGTCAATTGACGGTAGATTTGTGTCACCAGCGATTATAGTAATACTGTTGCTATGTCTGCTGCTGATAGTGGATATTTGTTCGTCGAGCTTGTGTAGAACATCTGTGTTAGAATCTGGGGGTCTATAAAGGAACACTAATAGGCTTCTGCCGTTGTAGTCCTTAATGTTGTACCAAACGCTTTCTATGTCATCTACGTCGCATTCATATCGTTGGCTACTGAGATGTGACTTTACTGCAATGAATACTCCCCCACCCAACCTATTTGGTCTGTCCCTTCTGTAAATTGTGAAACCGTTTGTAAAAACCTCATTGTTTGCTATATCTCCCGTGAGCCAACTTTCCGTTCCAACTACTACGTCCGCGTTTGTACCGACAAAAATATGTTCAATATCCGATATTTTTTTTCTAATGCTACGGCAGTTTAATGTTATAATTTGTTACTTTGAAGTATTTCAAAAATCTGAATCCACTTCATCATAAAATTTGGCTTTCGAGGGTGAAGGTGTGTATTTCAATACTATTTATTATTCCATTATTGCACTAAAAAACGTTCTGTAGCTATTACCGTAGTGAAGTGAAAGTATTTAAAGAATTAAACGTCGCAGAATATATTGGAGAATAATGTCTTAGTTTTTTGTGCATAATTTCATTTGGAACTTGTTTTGAGTTTCTGACGGTTCATTGCCAATATGACGGCAATGGAGTATCGCTATACTCTTGAAATTAAAATAAACATTGAATTTACTCACTCTTGAATAAAAAAAACAAACGTGCATTTTGAGGTAATAACTTAAGCTGAAAAATATAACGGGTAGATTACTCGGTATTTATCATGACAATTATTTCATATTTTTCAAAGCAACGTCAAATTAGAAAGTTTCTTGGCTTCATGCTATCGAAAAAATATGGGTGCATCATAAGACCTACGTGAGAACTGGTTTACAAGAGAACGGGATGTGAAGCATGGATGTATAATGCTATTTCTCTTTAATACTTTTTTCAAGGATAAATGTGTGAAATATTGTGGCAAGGCTGCAGTAGGTGTAAATTCAGGGGTTAAGGATTATAGCAAGTTATAAGAAGGATCTCATATATATGTGTGTAGGTTTTGGGTGGGGACAGCCTATACAATGATATATCTACTTGCCTCTCCAGAAAAGACATCACCTGACATTCAACACTACAATAGACTCTTCTTCAATTCTGTACACTTCGTATCGGATGAGATACTTCCAGCTATCTAGACTGCTTATCGTATGTCTGCCAATCTAATTTACAAAAAAAAAGTTTTTTTTGGAATCACGAAAAACCTTTGTAAAATGAAAAAGTTAATAAGGCGCAGTGCAAGAATTATGGGTGAACTACTTACGAAAGAAGGGCCGATACTAGTTTCTCTTGGCGGATGGCCAAGGGGATCAGTTTGGAAAATCATTTGAAAGAAAGTATTTCGTGAAGTAGGGCTGTGGTCCACTATGAAAAGGATGGAAAAGAGGGTAAATGAGAAATGATTAGTTAGGGATTAAGAGGAGGATAGGTACATGTTAAGCGGAAGCAACAATGAAGTCACTATTGGAAAGAATCATTAGTACAACTAGGATGAATCTTTTACGCTTCGTGAATTTTGAGAAGACGTTCGACGGAGCGAACTGGGCACAATTAACATATAGTATATCCTGCAGAATATAGGAATAGATGACTTATTCGAAATTTTTTAATGTGTCAGCCAGCACAAATACAGAGAGTGGATGAAGATTTGGGATGAACAGTGCTAGGGTTGGGAGCAAACCAGTGAAGCCATTTATCGCCAATATTTTTCATTGTATAGGTGGAGAAAATTCGTAAACTTGGGAAGGGCTGGAGGCAGGGGTGACAGTAGATTCAAATATGTTAGAATCTCGAATGATCAAGCGGTAGTTAGTCAAGTATAAATTGGCATTCATTATTTAGAGAAATCCATAATTGGTGTGGTAGATATTGGATGATAAGTAATGATAAGAAATCAAAGGCGATGATATTCTTAAGAAAAAGGACGGTTGAGATAAAAATTAATTTTGGGAAACATAAATTTAATCAAGTAGAGTGCTTGTAACTCAGCATTTTAGAAAGTGTTTCGAAGGAGGATGTGCAAAACACTGAATGCAGAATTGTATCAAGTTATTAAGTTTTTTACAAAGGGATGAGAGTTGATGATAGGCACATTTTGCAAGTATATAAATAGAAGACTAATGAAAACATTAATTTGAACTACAGTGTTGTAATGTTTGAAAACTAAGGTTTTCTAAGGAAAAGAACTAGTGCAGGTTGGTGGTTTTCATGATATGTGAATGGAAAAGAATGGGAAAATAAAATGTATACAACGGAACACAAGCGACAAAGTTTTAGGTATGCTAGTAGAAGAGAAACGACTGCTGGAAGAGCTTTGAAAAATGCTAGAGGAGCAGGAGATACTCAGAGTAATCGGACACAATGGGCATGTTAAACAATATCTTGCTCTTTGATTACTTCTGGGTGAATAATTCATTGAAGTGTCCACTTCATGAAACCGAACGCACTCTTATCCCCTAGGAAACACACCACCAAAAAATTGAACACACTGTGTATTTAGCATTAGTTATTAATTCAGTATAAATTAAAATTGGTATAGAGTCATCGGTGCAATTTAAGTTTTTAGATTGTTATCTATTACCACTAGGGACTGAATATTTTATAATTCAGTGATGAGGATCACACGGTTTATTACATCATTTTTAAAACACTTAGATTTTTGAAAATTAATGAAATTTGGAAGTGCAAAACAAATATTTGTGGATATACGATAGTGCTAGTACCTTGAACTATAACTCGCAATGACTAGTGTTTACATCACCTCAACGTTAACCGGAGCGACAGTAGGTAATAGCCATGAGAAAAAGGCATCCACAAATGGGAATGTTGTTGTTCACGTGCCTAACGAGTTTTACTCTTTACTGCTCGCTGCTGACGGGCGCGTTGAGGCTTCTACTAGTCTAGATCCTGCACCGTTTCCTATGCTCGCAGGAAATCAATAATTGGGTTCAAGCTGCCGGATTTCACCATGGACTTAACAACGGTTTCCCTCTGATGAAGTATTCTTATCTTCGTCCCCTACACCAAACTCATACCTTCGTACTTCTCGCAACCTTTCACTTCTCGCACCTATAACTTCTTGGAACCTCAATAATTCTTTGAAAAATTGTCTCAGAAGCGGAAGTACCTAAGGGACCATGGAGGAAAATGCAGCTCTTAGCTAGCCAATGACGTCATTTCCCATGATTCCTAAGGGTAGTGTGATAACTGGAGCTAAGGTGCAATGGGAGAGGTGAACGGAGCCCTTGTCATCCTAACTGCCTCCATCTACGAGTCCACCCGTGCGGAACGCTTCTCACTACTCAATCACCCTCGCGCAATCCTCGACACGACTCGTGCGCACCACCCTCTCTCCCCCTGAACGTGGAGTATAGTAACGAAGGTCCATTCAAGCCGTGCTAACGGTCACCGACAATTGAATCCGGGGATCACTTCTGCCCGTCTTGTCAATCTCGGATAAACGGGAGCTTGCAACGGGGAAGGTGGGAAGTGGGGGGAATGAGATTGGGTGGTGGGTGGTGCTCGCCCTCCGACGAGTAAAGCTGAAGTGACTTGAAAATCTTAAGGTGCTTGCGTCACCAGATCCACCCATCCCTCCGGACGACCCACCCCCCTCCATCTGTGTACCCAAGAGCCTCGGTCCCCGGACCAGTCGCTTCCGAGTGAGAAGAGAGACTCAATGCTAAGAGGAAATTTCACGATTTCTGAGCCCTGAATTCGACGTCGAATTCAGGGCGCGCACGTAATCGAAACAGCAGAGTGATCACGGATGCCTCTTCATGAAAACCTACGGGAATGCTTTGGCGGGGCAAGTTTCCCTTCTCGCGAATAGCGCGCGTCCCTTGGGGGGGAGGGTTAGGGATTATGGAGCGAATGTTATTCAAATACGGTCACTTGGGGTATGAGTCAGCTGGGGATATCGTACCAAGCGTGCAACCTGAGTAATGTACTATACTTGATGTAATCTTTTTCACACTGTCTAATTGATGGGTCGTTACTGGGAGGACCACCGTGCTTTTTGATTGACTTGATGCACTACCGATTAATTACCTATCTATACAGCCATCCGCAAGGTCGTGTGGTGGCGAGTCTTAGGACACTGGCTTCTATATATAGACGTTCATTAAAAAAAAAATTAATTGTACATGCACATACACATGTACAATTACACAAATGCATAAATATGTACACCGTGAAGTACATCTGCATCTACATAATACCCCGCAAGCCGCCGCAAGGGCGTGTGGCGGGGGGTGTTAGGTCACCAACCGTAAAAAGGAATAATGCCACATGCAAAACAACAACGTGAAAAGTTACACCCACAGCAGCGCACACACTCATGCAAAAATCCCATCATCCAAAACTCATGCAAACACATATACCGCAAAACAACAAAAAACTGCAACCCAGGATGCAGCACGAAAGCCATCCTACAACACGCAAGCCAGGACACAACAAACAAGAATGTGAAACATCACTACCACATAAACATGCACCAAAAAACACTCTACCCCCCGAAGAGACTGTAAAAGGCAGGGAATGCGACCCAACGTTGCAGGTAGCAGGAATTAGTAAAAAGTAGCAAAAGTAGTGTAAAAAACATTTATTTTTCATTTTAAAAGGTAGGATTGGTTTTCATCTGACTTGATATGGTTTTGTATGTAGCTAAGTCGGATATCTTGTAAACTTTTGACGTATATCTTACTTGATACCCTCTTAACTCTAGCGGTTCTCTTTCTATTTCCTCCAGATTACCCGCTACGCTTACTGGGGTCTCGAAGCATTTTTTAACAAACTTAGCGATTTTTCTCTGACGCTCTATTTTACTTTTTAAATGTACACAAATTACACTATACAGCAGGATAAAATTAATAAAAGCTGGCAAAAAGATTCAAATTGGTTTTTTACCCATAGAATGCGAAACTATCAATTAATTAGTCTGCATAAATTGTTGCTTTTTATATTGCATGTTTTCATTCGTCGTTCTCACATTTAAAACATATAAGCATCAAGAAGGGGACACTGTGCTAGTCAATATTTTACCTGAGGCGGTAAAATTCATTTATTTCGTCGTGGATGAAAAGTGATTTATAGCACCTGATGTGCTGAAGTATTAAAGAAGTAAATCGGATGAGAAAAGTTGCGAATTTTGGTGGAGAAAATAAAATCAGTTTTTCAGTTTGCAGCTGAGCCCGTATCCGCCCTATTCACCGTATGTAGGTACTCGCTACTATGAATTTGTTGACGAGGTAACCGTAGTGGAATACTATCTACATTTACTAAATACACTGCAAGCCGCCGCAAGGGCGTGTGGCGGAGGGTGTTAGAACACCACCCGTAATTTAGAAAAGAAAAAAAACGCATGGAAAAAACACAAATTCATGCATCCACAAAAAACATGCCATACATTCATGCAAGAACACTTATACCCCTCACACATGCAAACACTCAAACTACCAACTAACATACATATGCACCTGAAAGTATACCTAACATCTTTGCAATTTTTAATTTTGTTCCGACTTGTAAATTCAATGTTTTTAATATTTCTAAATGGACTTCGGTTTCTTACTATTATGATTTCTCTATAAGCACATACCCTTCCTAATGTGCGCTGAAACGGACTTTGAGAGTTGATATTAGAAAAACTTGAAGGTGAAATCGTTACATAATAAGACAATCAGATAAATGATTTGGATATGACTCGGAAGTAACACATACCTGGGAGTAAATTTTGCATATTCATATAAGTCTTTGGAAGGGTTTATTTAGCTGATGTAGGTTAACCCAAGAAACAGAGGTTATGGTAAACAGTGGTGACTGATGGAATTATCATTTTTTAAATAACCAGGAAAAGAATAAAGTACTTTTGAAGTTAGAGACTTCAGAAATTAATTTCCTTTAATCTATAATCCCATCTTCTCAATCTATTGAAATTCTTTATTGTAGGATGGTATAGTAGGTTAATTTTAACGAGTGAACAGTTGTCCCTTATGGAGTAATTATCATAACATTAAGGTGCCTAATCATTAACTTATTCATTCATTATTTGATCACAGCACCTAAGGATTTTCAGGAAGACATCGCGTTTTGAGAAAAAAATTATCCGACATAGTGGCATGAAAGCAAACGTGTAATTATTTCCCAAATGATTTAGAAACCAATATCATAGATGGTTTCAAAGTCCTCTTTAAGAATTTTCTTGGTAGAATGGCGAAAACACCAAACCTAGCATTATGTAGCAAATTAATTGGCAACAGTTGAAATATTTTAGGAGCATGATAGATTATTCGCTGTATCCCTGGATGCTATCAACCATATCTCTGGTGGTAATCAACCATATTCCCTTGAATTAGTTTACTTTGAACACCCTTAATTAAAGCCAGGCTACACTGTAATTATTGGATGCCAGATTTAGTAGGAACTTAACAAGCATCGTAGGTAAAGACATTCCCCTCCCTACTATGACTGCCTGATTTTAATATAATTGAAACTAAGTGACTAATTAAGAAGGTAGGAGCTTTCAACTGTAACTAGTCACCGTTGGACCAAACTGAGAGTAAGCATCAAAACTTAAATAGGCATAATTAAATGTACACTGGCTGAATATTTCAGAATATATATTTGCAAGAGAAAACTAAATCTTGAAAAAATTATGCGGGTTTCAACCATTCTAGCAAATATACTGTTGAAACTATTGAATTTTAAACCTACAATTGCTATTGAGCGATATCACGTAAAATTGCTCGGGAATTGATCCCGCCTCTCTATATATTTTTTTCTATACCCTAATTAAGATATCAAAGCAAATCGAATACAATCAATTATTTCCCAATATGTTTAGGGTTTTTGAGATAATTTGTGCCAACATTGATTCCACATAATGAGTGTTAACCAATGGTTATTTAAATTAATTATCTAATTTTATTTAAAGTGGAGACAATTAGTTAAAATATTTTCGTAAAATAATTTAAACTTTGTTTATTAATCACTTAATATAAGCCAATAGTTTTCAATGGGAATATTAAATTTATTGTTGATTTTTCATGACTGTTTAAAAATTCACACCAGAATGAGACACCACTGTGACACGTCCCCATTTCCGATAAAAAATATATCTACGTTAAAAAATGGTATCTAAAAGGATAGAAGCCTGAGGAAATTAGCGCAGAGGATTGAGCGGCCAGTCACGGGGATATAAGAATAACAAATGAAGAAATATTATGTCAATTCCTGCCCGATTTACACGTGGAATCGCTGATTACAGAAGCACTCTAATGTAAGCATCTAACAGTATTTGATTATTATTTATAGGCGATGAAATTATCACTTCGTCGGTAGGGGCGGGAGGGCCTCATTTGTATTGTCATTTGCTTTTGGAAAAAATCCCACTCTTAATGTTAGGTATGACAGCAACTGTGTGTACAGTGGCGTGGAAAAAACTTTCATTACGAAGTTGTGACACTAAATGAATTTATAACAATGTGCCTTACCCTTGTTTATGTTGTACGCGTCCGAGTCTCACCAACGTGCCTCTCATTTGACTTATTTTTTCTCTCTCTCTCTCTCGATGTTCTTAAAGTTCACGAGCGGGAAGAGTGAATCCGTTCTCACCTCACACCCTTTCGCCCTTTTTACACTCCTCTCCTCCCCAGCTCTATTTCTCTCTCTCGTCCACACCACGGATCCTCCCGGCGTAATTTCGCCCGGCCCGTCTCCTCCCTCTCGCTATTTACGGTTCATTTCTCCCCCGCATTCATTCTTCGCGTACCCCATCTCCCGCCTTCCTACACTTCGGCATTTCTTCTCGACGATGACTCATAACCAGAGCGCTGCTCCATCCATCTTACCACCCCTCCGCCCTCGAGAGTGACCTCCTCCTTCCGCCGCATGTCCCCCCCCCTTCCACTCCATTGCGGCGCCGTTCCCTCCCTCACATCTCTCGCACACTACTGCCCGGTCGAATGAATATTCCGGATTCGCGGGTCGGGACGCTCCTCCCCCGCCTATTTCTCCCTGCTCTCGCTAGAAATGTTCGTGCCTTCGCGAGTTTTGACGGGAAGGCTATTACAGTCACCGTTCAGTACAAGGCGCATTAAACCTTTCTAGGCGCTGCACCTCTTATTTGTACGCAGGCGGAAAAGCGGGAAAAATTAGTCCAAACCAAAAGTGAATCATTTAAGCAAATTTGTGGACCAGAGAGGTATAATTTAACCTGTACACTAAGTAAAGGAGTTGATGATAGGATTATGCATCAAAAGGGTCAATATTACATTCGATGGCGAGGGAGTCGATAATTGTAACATAGGTACATTGATACCTACGGTTTTTTTCGCTTCCATTTGCTTTGCCTTCTTTGTCAAATGGCTTTCCAAAACAGGCTGAGGTCTCTTTATGGGCGATATATATATATATATATATATATATATATATATATATATATATATATATATATATATAAATCAATTTTTGAAAGTCTCACGGACGTGAATAATAATGTATACAATTTAGCACTAGTGGTCACAGAAAAAAACACAGAAACTAACAACAAAAGAGACTCACTAAGTTTCGAATTTTTGGTGGTCGCAGCCACCTTCATCAAGGAAGAAAGGAACAGAACTCAACACATCAAGGAAGGGAGTTCTGCTCCCTTCCTTGATGTGCTGCGCAGCCACCTTCATCAAGGAAGAAAGGAACAGAACTCAACACATCAAGGAAGGGAGTTCTGCTCCTTTCTTCCTTGATGAAGGTGGCTGCCACCATCGAAAATTAGAAACTTAGTGAGCCTCTTTTGTGTGTGTTTCTGTGTTTTTGTCTGTGTCCACTAGTGCTAAATTGTATGCATTATATGTATATATGATGGTCGGGTGTATACATTATATATATATATATATATACATATAATGTATACACCCGACCCGCGAATCCGGATTACCTGTGTGATAAGTGCATGCATAGTTTTAATTTCTACATTTCTTTGTTTACTAATTCCTGTAATAGTTGGTCTTTATCCTTTGGAAGATTATTTCGGCAATATTAAAATATTAAGTTCATTTTTCAATACGGGCAGGCATATTTGTGTCAACAAACAGAAAGAGTTTTTGATTATTTTCCAGCAATAATTTTCTTGATCAAGAAATCTTTAGGAAAGGTTTACCAATTATTTATAAAAATAGTCTATCAGGGCTACTATGAATGAAGGTCATTCTTCTTTTCTTTGATTTGAATGACTACACAATTATATTTAAACTCCCCTAATTGTTTTTGGTGATTAAAATCCATTATTTCTTTCGCTTACTCTTGTTCGTTTGTGCCCTTCTTTTCCTTCGAGACCTCTCGTTCCTGAAGGTCTCTCTTTTCTTCGACTCTTCTCGTTCCTTCAACTCCATTCGGTCCACTGGATCGAGATTTTGTCAACCCTCGCATTCGGTCCAGGCTATTACTTGGGAGGATTCTTTTCTTTCGAACAAATGGTTTCGAAGCGATTCATTTCTATATCAGGTGCATTAGATGGTGTAAAAGATATTAGGATAAAGGAAATACGTATGAATTACCTGAAAGCGAGGTTGTGATAGCTTACGGACTTTCAAAAAATGGGATTTCAGATAACGTTGATAGCATACGGGTATTAAATAAAATATTGAACTCTTTGGTTAAGTTCTAATTTCTTGTGCAAACTGTTTGATGCATGTTTCCCAATTTAGTTAAAAGAATGATTGGCGAATGTGTGAAGAAAATTAAAGTTGGCATGAAATTTGGTCCATTTATTCATGAGCGTTAATGTATTCCAAGTAGTTACAAATATAATTTATCAGTAATGTCAACATTGCATAATGATAAGGGCAATTAGAAAGAATACAAATCTTTCTGTCTTATTAATATCGATGATAGCGACAACAAGCCCTCAGGTGCATTTAAATAGTCCTTTAAGTACATCCGAGACCACCGATAATTAAGCGTAAACTGAAGGTGAACCGTGGAAATATTTTTAAAAGGCAAAGATTATCAAAAAAGGACATTCTATTCAAATTATGTAAGAAATGCGTCCCAGATGGAGGAATTGTCCCAAAATTGGGTAGTTTGGATTAAATCACTATGTCGCAGCGCTCCGAATCCGCGACAACAAGGGTTGAGGGTATTAATTAAATAACAAGAGCGGTCTTCGGTACGGGTATTTTTATGTGCGTAACAGAAGGTTTGACAGTATGGCGGTACACAGCTCATGAGACAATGCCGCGAGAGAGTAGGAAGTGAAGGGAAGACTTGGGTAGGTACTTACAGGAGGACAAGAGGATGGACCGGGCTGAAGGGTGACCAGAGGCGTCGTCGGCGTCGAGTCGTCGGAAGGAACCGGCCGGGGGATGGGATGTAGACCGGTAACTCGAGCGAGCTGGTCTGGAGGTATCGGTGAGGAAGGGACCGAACCCTTACGTAGAGAGGCTGGTCCGGGGAAGCGGGGATAGGGAGCGGGCGTGGACCGAATTCCGAGCGGAGCACGGCTGGTCCGAGGTTATGGGCGATCAGGATCACACTCGCGGGCCACCCGTCTGCCGAGGATGGTCACCCTTTTATCGGAGCTCAGGGTACAAAGGGTAGTCTCTCTTGTGACGCACGGCAGGGCCGGGGGAATCACTCGTGACTCCGCTCCTGACTCACAACGTTCTTCCGGTATCAGTCCCCGGACTGATTAGCCGGTGGTCGCGGCGGTGGTTTCCAAGAGTTTGATTGTGCTGACGCATAACCCTTGCAACAACTACAACAAGAGTGAGTTTCCTCAATTTACGTAAATTGGGAGTTTTTCTTTGCCATCGCGTACCCTGGAGGGGAGTGGGTGAAGGCCGTTAAATTTTATTTCCGGAATAACTAATAAATTACGAAATAAATGTTATTCCAGTGTCTCGAGTTCATACTTTGAAGCTTACGCACATTAAAAGTTCTAAATGAACTCCAAGACACGTACTTGTGAATTCACCTACGGTGTGGGGACGTTGAACTCAGGGTGGAAAACCGGGATGAGGTAGGAAGAAAGACAGGATTTTTCCACTGTGAGCAACTCACTTCAGTAAGCGCTGCGAGAATGAAAGGGTCCATGAGAGACTGATGCACACGCTTGAGTGCTCTCTCTCTCTAGGCCCTGTCCTCCAACCCCCTCAGCCGGAAGGCGTCGAGCGGATGGTTCTTCGCGCCACACTTTTACATTTTACTACTCGTAGCATACTGCTTGTTCCCCATGATAGATTCCTGCCCGCGCTCTGGGAAAATAATTAGGGATAATTATCACTTCTAAATACCATAGTATAGTTTCCAAAATGTATAGCTTTATGCGTTAAAAAGTTAACCTGTTTTAACATAAACAAATATTGATCTTTATCAATATTGCTATTACTCTGAGATTCACAGGTGGAAATAATGACGGGCATATAAAGAATGCACATACATGCCGGAAATCTTACAGGAAGGCACGTAAATAGCATGGATATATTTTATACTGATTGCATTAATGCTAGCAAAAATTTCATTTACAAGGACAGAGTTATACTCGTGAGAAGTTTATCAAAACATTGGTTATGAATGAAATTAGTAAAGTTAATGCAGCACTATTGGAATCGACTGTTCTTGTGATAATCTGTTTCCCTCTGGTGCAAAACAAAATCAATCTCCGGAAGTGAAGCTTTGCGTCTTGGATGCATGATATTCTCGTGTTCCCTTCAATGCGTTATCTCTAAGGCCATGGGCGACGTGACCCAAAAAATATTTCTTTTGAAATTTACTGGTATCGTGGAGTAATGCAGGGCTCACTACCATTTTTTCTTAAACCCTGACTTCAGGAACTCCCAGAATCGAAAAAGTGTTTGTCTATATTCATAAAACATATGAAAATTCTTGTTTTGCATAATGCTTTTACCAAAATATTGGTTCTACAATAGGTAAGGGGCACTCTTTTCTTTGACCGTGATTTATTGTCAACGCATTCAATCTATTTTCTTTCATGACATACCTTTTCCTCACTCTCCTTCTCTCACCTATTGCCACCAACACCTTTGGGTGAAAATCAATTGATTTATTAAGAAGAATATTGCGCATAAATTGCAAATAAGATTTTCATGAATAACAAATCCAGAAAAAAATGCACAGTGCCTAAAACGATTTAGATTAGTTAATGATTTAATTGATGCTAATAATGCTGCTATATTATTTTTGTTTAAAAAATAATGGTACACGTAATTTCAAAATATATTTGTACTAAAATCCCTAAAATGTAGATTTTGGGATCTTTCATATTTATTTTGATTGTATAGCGTTTATTCAAAGTTGGGTACGTCCTACCTACCAAGGGTGGTGACTTAAATATTAATTTATCCAATTTTTCATATCAGTTTTCGGAAATCGATACAAAATCAACATCTCCATGCCGCATGTTTGCATAAACAAGGGCTTGTGAAAGCCTGATTCCTGCGTTAAGAAGTTCTAATATTTAATATGTTAATCATTCCTATGCCTCATGGTGGGTGGAAAACCATCCTCCACCAAGCATGAAATTATGAGAGAACTGCGTGATAAAGCTAGATCGCTGCAAATTATTAGTCAGGAAAACCTGCCATATTTTAAATTAATATCATATACTTCAAAATACGTATATTTGTTTTATACAAGACGTATTAAGGCTACCATTTATATGGTTATTGATAAACATCCTACAATACAGCTCTAGACCTTTTCATGCGTGTAGTGAATTGTATTTGGTTTCCCATATGCCATTCCCAAGTGCCTCCTTATTTCGAAAGTCAATTGTTTTGTATTCACTTGGTAAATTATATCCCGCACACATCAAATACAATTTTTTATCTTTGAAATTTATTATCTCATTTTCCGTCTTTGGTGATAAAACATCACATCTAACTCCGTATGCACTAGGAGTGCTAAATGAGACAAATCCCGGACGCGAGTCAACGGCCTAGCAGATTCTCATTAAAATAAATTTTGAGAGTTCCAGCCTAATGAATCAGTTTTATGGAGATTTTTTCTATTTGTATTCACAAAACTATGATATCCAATAAGCCATTCCAATCCAAGGTTTCCTAGAAAATAATGCCATCAGCCAGTCTACTCCGCGTCAACGCTAGGTAAGATTTATGAACAAACTGCGTAGAATGATGATATAAATGAACAAGGATGCAAGATGAACTCAGAAATTTGCTTTTGTGGATATCGTCAATGAAAACACTGACTTTTGTTAAAAATACATTTAAAAATTGGCTGGTAGGAACCTAGAAGCTAAATATTTCACAGCATTTTTTTCATGTCTGGGAAGTTTTGGCAGTTTCCTGCCTGTCTAGCTTCGGACAAGCATTTTTGGACAATAATTACATTCCTAAGGATCTAGTATAATCGAGAGTATCCCAAACATTGGCTTGCAATAAATAACAATAAAAGAAAAGGGCACAAGAAAACATAAAAACGCTTATATTGTTTGATGAATTACTAAAAACAAAAGTATTAAGGAAATGCCAGGCTAAGTGGCCTAAGAGTATGTGCAATACTAGAAAATTTGCCATATAAAAGACCCAGGATCGCATCAATATGCACTGTAGAATTTATATTGAAGGATAAAAATCAATGTAGTTGTTTATCTTCCATAGCAATGTCGCAATCAGTTTGAAGTTTGGCTCAGTAACATCAGCTAATACCTGTATCACCCATCATATTCCTGCTTACAATAAAAGCAGGAGAGTTGTAATTCGTGGAAATTATGCACAATGCGAAATAATAAAATTTAAATTTTTCAAAGAGATTGAGTGCATGCAACTCTTTTCAATGTGGATTATTTCGTAATTTTGTTTACATAGTGATGATAAGCGAAAACGCTGTAATTATTCGGTTTAAAACTTAGAAAAAGGATCACTATTTACTTCAAAATTAACTCTGGGAAATATTTGGGTAAAAAACGGGCCTAAATTTTATTTTGGCAGTTTAAATCTTAATTAAACATGGTACCATCATAAGTAATTAATTATTAAAACATAATACTTTTAGCCTACATAATTTTAACAACTCTACTTGAAAAACGATTTTATTATTTCCTGCCACAAAGAAAATATTCTTTTATGTGTCATTTATATAAAACTCATAAAAATAATTTGGGTGCATTTTAGGGGATGAATCTCCTTTTTGAAAATAAAAAATGAAATTCGTCGACTGAATTGTTTTTTTATGGTGTTTCATTCATGTTTCAAAGTTGATTATTGGCAAGGAATACACCTGTATTACTGTTTTTCCCTGTACTCATATTTACCGAAAACTTTTAAACCCTAATTAACATTTAAAACGACTAATACGGATGTATTATTACAGCTCATATTTATTCACTAAAACTTAAATATTAAGTTTTAAGTGAGTAAAAACCCTCCGCCTAGTTTTAGCAAATTGTTTTCTCAAGTACACAATAGCCACCCAATTTAGCCTACGCTTTACATCTTCTGAAATATCCACGTTTCAATATCATAAATTATGATATGGAGGAGTAGACAATTTTACACAAATAAATGCTACTTAAGAAAAGTATATATCGATATACTTTCATTTCTACGAGTACCAGGGAATTCAGACGCCTTTATCCATCAACTCCCCTACCCTTTTTCGCAAACACGTCAAGAAACAAAAAAACTACCCACTTGTTCGGATTTTTACCGCTTACATTATTGAATCAGTTCTCCTTTTCTACTCTGCAAACAGGACCACTTTCTTTTCAGACGAATTTACCTTCAATTTCCTTCTCCCTGAATCCTCACTAAAGCTCCCAAGGGACTCAGGCCTGATGATTTTCTGGGGTGACCCTTTCAAACGCCAGCCCAAACATTCCGCTCCCTAATATGAGCTGAAATTATTTCACCAGGGTAAACTCATTTGAAAATTTCTTCAATTTTCTCTAAACGTTGTCTTTTATACCTCCAGTTTGGCTCCTCGTTGTAGCATAACAAGCTTAACTAATAACTCTTCGTATACAACATTTACAAGGAAACCAGGGTATTTTATGTGATGATATATCATATTTTCTTACATAAAAATCAGTACTATCATTCAGATGTAACCAATTTAGATCTCTGATAGCTGTATATACTATCATATAGGTCAGATTCCATTGCAAATAACACTGTCAATGTTTTAAATCTAAATTTTTGGTAAATTTAGTGTCCTGTCCCTTTTTTGTTACAATGGGAATCGCTCTTAATTTTTTAAAGATTTAGTCGCCAAAACTACAAGTGAGGCTGAATATTTATCTGCCGTTGCATGCACATTTAGAGTTTCTATTGGGAATAGTGGGATGTATTGAATTTTAAAAAAACCGAACCGTATCACGCCTGAAACCAAATTATATCTTACGAGTACAGGTGTAAATTTTTAAATTCATTGAATTAATACTTAAAACCTTCTGTTAGATGGAATTTCTAGGTGGAACAACGAAAAGTTAACAACTGCCGAGTAGGCAGATGCACGTGAATATGGAAAAGTTTGGGTGTGAACATTGTTGAGTGATAGGTGAGTACGGTAAATTACGCTCCACCAGTTGGAAACATTTACCTAATTTTGTTTTCATTCATCAGAGTAGGATATTTCATAACTTCTATACTTATAATATTCTTGATATCTAATGATAAACGGGTCTCCTTGCAGTGAATTGGAAGCAGTAAATGTCTTTAAAACTGATTGTGATATCCGATTCCCATCATTTTGGGAATCGAAAACAGGAAACCTTTTCCCAGTGAGCATTCGAGGATGCCCTAATTGAGCTATTTAATTTATTTTTGTGAACTGTCTACAATAATGTTTTAAGTAAACACCAAACGACAGAAATTCCTCAGAGAAGATGAACAAACTTGGTTTTTGGTCGCAGGGTAGTCTTTCTAAGACTTCTAGACACTCCTATGTGCAAAATGCCAACCCAAAACTTCAGTAAATAAAGTTTTGTAAATGAAAGTCGACAAGAATTTTGTGGCTAATGATTTTATTCCCTTAGCTTATTAATTAAATTACATATTAATAAAAAATGAATGTGAATGGTATTCAATGGAAAATTTGGAAAAAAACCTAAAATAGTTTTTATTTGCCATTATAAAAATTGAATGTGGAAAAAATGGGTATTACTGCACGATTAATGTATTCATGATCTATATGATTCATCATCAATTGGGAATGGAAGAATGTGTAACATTATCTACGCAATTTCTTTCCTTAGAGAATCAAATATTTTGCATGCATGCGTAGGACTACGATTTGATTTTGAAATTTATATTGATAAATCAATTCACGCATTGCGTCAGATTCTGAGATGATGTCAGAGCATTCTATTAGGATATCGCTTATTTTTTCATATGAAACTTCTCCTGTTGTAAATGCTCTGTTAAAATGTTTTCATTTATTGTCTCACCAATCAAGCGAGTTCATTCTTACCTGCAAAAGAAAAAAATCCATTCTTCTACATTTCTCATACGAAGCTAACGCTGCTCATGTTCTTATCAGAGATGAAGCATATTTTTCTGCATGTATTTTCCTTTTAAAATTTTAACCACAGAAACATATTCTCTCACAAATGTATTGGATGAGAGTTTAAAAATTCCTTGACATGTGTGTGAATATATAAAGGCTCCTATAATCCTTATGGTCTCAAATTTTAATGAAACAGGTTGTAAGTATTTTTGTACAAACTCTGAATATTAAATAACGCTCTTCTTACCGTCAGCGATCGAGTTTCCACTCTTGTAAAACAGTTTTAAGCAGGATAGCGTTCTTAAAAATCTCTTTCTCTAAATCGTGTTTCAGAGTGTGTAAATGTCAAAAATTCCCAAAGTTCCCAAATTTTCATTCCACCTTTAATTTGCTAAATATGTATGAACCCTAATTTTACTATAAAACAATCATTGCAAATATAATCTACATCTACATGTACTTAATACCCCGCAAGCCGCCGCAAGGGCGTGTGCCGGGGGGTGTTAGGACACCACCCATGAATTTAGAAAAGAAATAAAAACCGCATGCAAAAACCACAAATTCATACATCCAAAATAGCTCTCCTCACATGTTAATTACAGAGTCCACCATAAAATTAATGCGTATTCCCTGGGAAAAATAGAGTTATTGATCGTACTTGTAAATATGCTTAAAAGTCTTCATAACACCCTCACTCTGCATCAGTACAATTACGGAGACGCCACGCCTGGAAGGCACACTAAAACTCCTCGATGGGAATATCTCTAAGAAACGTTGCAATATGCTTTTGTATGTTTTCCACCGTCTCCCAATGCTTTCCTTTCAGCTCTATCAATAGTTGGGGAAACAAAAAAAAGTCACAAGGGGCCAAGTCGGGGCTGTAGGGGGAGGGGGACCCCCGAGGTTGTGATTCGGGCCAGAAAGTTGGTAACAATGAATGACGTGTGGTTGGGGGCATTGTCATGTTGGAGTTTGACAGTGTCTTTGATGTCAGCCCCGGCATTTCAATCTCTTGAGCACCTCCAGGTAAAAGGTTGAGTTTACAGTTTCTCCCTGTGTTACAAACTCAAAATGAACGATTCCTCGGACGTCAAAGAAGACAATGAGAATAGTTTTGATGCGAGACTTGCTCATTCGCACTTTCTTGGGGCTTAGGGATGATTTGTGTGCCACTCGCTGCTATACCTTTTCGATTCTGGCTCGTACTCGGACATCCAGGATTCTTTTCCGGTTACAACCGCGTTAAGAGAGTCCGGCTCATTTGGAATGAAATTCCACAATTCCTGATAGCGCGAAACTCGAAGTTCTTTTGGGATTCCGTCCACAATTTCGGCGCAAGCTTCGCGCAGATCTTGAGCATTTCCAGATCCTCGGTCACTATCCCATGTACCGCAAATGTGGACATACTACCTTGATCAAAAAGTTCCCGGAATAACCACCGTGTGGCGCTCCCATCGTTCCGATTTGAGTTCTGTTTTTTTTGTTAAATTGGTACATCTGTTGTTGATATTCCCTTTAAATCTTAGTGTCATAACTTGACATTTGCAAAAGTTACGTAGCCAAGAGTACATCTATCTCTGTGTGTGTTGGCGATTTTTTACAATTTCAGAAATGGATTTAAATTTGCAACAACGAACTTGTATTAAATTTTGCGTAAAAAACGGATTTAGTGGCGCACGGACGTTGGAAATGTTGGAAAAGTGTTTCGGCAACGATTCTCTAAAAAAAACGGTCGTTTACCAGTGGCACGAGCGGTTCAGAAGTGGTCGTGAGTCAATCGAAGATGATGAACGCAGTGGCAGACCATCGACATCGAAAGTCGGTGAAAAAATTGATAAAGTAAAAGAAATGTTGGTCAATAACCGCAAATTAACCATCAGAGAAATAGCGGAGGACTTGAACATTGCCTATGGATCCGCCCAAGACATTGTGGTTAATGATTTGGGTTTCCGTCGTGTAGCATGCCAAAAGACCTCAATTTCATGCAAAAAAGAGACCGTGTTGACGTCGCAAAAGACATGATTTGCGAGGCTGAATCCGATCCCACATTCATCAAAAGGATCATTACTGGAGACGAGACGTGGGTTTATGAGTACGACACGCAATCCAGACATCAGGCAAGTGAATGGCGTTCACCAAATGAGCCGAGACCAAAAAAACCACGTCGTTTTCAGTCAAAAAAGAAGGCAATGCTGACGGTTTTCATGGATTACAACGGTGTAGTGCATCATGAATTTTTTCCAGAAGGCCAGACAGTAAACAAAGAGTATTATTTGGGCGTTATGAGACGTTTGCGTGAAGCAATTCGCCGAAAGAGACCAGAAATGTGGGCAGAAAACTCGTGGATTTTGCACCATGATAACGCACCGTCGCACAGTGCTATCATTATTCGTAATTTTTTGACGAAAAATGCAACAAATACCATCCAACAGCCACCGAATTCACCTGATTTGGCTCCCTGTGACTTCTTTCTGTTCAATCGAGTTAAAAAACCATTACGGGGAACGCGTTTTAGCAGCCGAGAGGAAGTAATGGAAAAATCGCAGGAAGCACTGATGGACATACCGAAAACCGAATATAAAAAATGTTTCGAGGATTGGATCAAGCGCTGGCATAAGTGTGTTGCAGTCGATGGGGATTACTTTGAAGGGGACAATATTGATTTAGATGAATAAACTTGTATTTTTAATTTTCTGAATAAATTCCGGGAAATTTTTGATCAAGGTAGTATACCGGGTCTCATCAATTTGCCCTATGCTCAATTGGCAATCGGAACGAAAACATTCGCGAACACGATTCACGTTTTCGTCGGATCTGGCCGTTGTTGGGCATCCAGAACGGCGTTCGCCAGCGACCTCCTGCCGCCTATCCTTAAACCCCTTTTGCTACCTCCTGGACCGTGAAGTTGAGGTGCGGTCGTCCTTGAAGGCCTCTTGAAGCATCTCAAATGTTTCGGTTGCATTCATTCCAAGCTGTACGCAGAAATTGATGGTGTATCGCTGTTCAAGCGAACGCTCCATCGCGCTGCGGTTCAAAGTCGAAAAACACACTTACGTGGAGGCACGTCTTTCCGCTCAGACTGCTGGGAGCAAATTAACAACCTAATGCGTGTGAAGGACAGACCCCTCATTACATTTCTCAATCGGTTTTATCGCGATAAAACGAGCGATCCTACCAGGGATAGTCAGGGCACAATAAATTCATGCGCAGTACTTTCATAATAGACCATTTATTTCATAAAAAAATGTGACTATGAAAATAAAAATGATCAAGATGCGTCGCACCAAGTAACACTAAACCACTGTTCTCCTTGTTCTTGTATGAAATTAAGTATTGTGTTCACTATCTTGCATTATATCATTAATATTTCATCTCACTCTTCAAACTTGTAGCATTATGTTACGTATTGTAGCATGGGGACGATTGAATAGTTATTGAAAATTCCGTTTTCCATTACAGATGAAATCTCTTTGGTAGTTGTACTCTTATTAATTTCAGGTTGAACTGAAAATTTATAATCCTTGCTCAAGCAAAGAAAACATTTCTTCCCCAAGGGCGTTCACGTGTTCTTATTAAACCGCGGTTTATGAATGCCTCAAATCAGCATAGTCAACTGCTCAATCAACTGGTATGAGTTTTTATCATAATTAGTCCTGCCTACTTAGTGAGTAAAAGTAAGCCTAGTAATACATAATTAATAATTAATAGTATGCACATTTATCGTACCAATTTACATGGCAAGTAATTAAGTTACTATTTATCCTTTTGGAAAATATCTAATTAATGGAGGAGTAGTTGTTTCATAATTCCATAATAAATATCTATTAGTGTCTTCCATGATGGTGAACTGCTTAGCACCTGCATTCCCCTGCTTTCGAAATTCGTATCAACTCATTTTTTGTGATGGTGTTGAATAATATCCCACATAAAGCTGCTACTTTACTTCCAATTCTTCACATTATGGTAATAATTACTTAGTCTCTTGATATGATGTAAAATTGTCACTTTTTCTTAGAGAATGAAAGATTAATGTTACTTGAGTAAGATATTTTACTTATCACTCCATAGATCTAGACCGCTTGCTGATGACTGTATACTTTACCAAAGTTTGGAGCATGCGTGGAAACAAGTGGATTTGTTATGTTCTTCTTTTAAAAAATACTCCCTACAATTTTAAATCTATTTAGCCATTTTGTCGGGAAAAAATTGAAAATAATAATGAAAGAATCCGGAAAGACCCATTTATTGTAGCGTAGATAAAAATTGCTACAAGCTATTGAGATTTGTGCTTGGAATTCATTGTAATTTGAAATTACATTTTAGTAGAATTCTAATGATCATTTTGGGGATGATGAGTTTGAGTTTAGGAAGGCGCGAGGCACGTGTGATGCCAATTCAGTAATTAGATCACTAATCGAGAGTAATATAGAATGCATAAGGACGTATTTACCCTTTTCTTAGCTGCCGAAAAGGCGTTTGATTGAGTGTTTTGGGAAAAGCTAATGAGTATACTGATGTAAATAGGAATAAATTGAAGGGAGAGGTGGCTAATCCGTGACTTGCACCAGTCTCAGACTGCTCAGGTACGAGTGAGTAACATAGAGTCTAGATGGGCAGTGTTAGGAAGTAGTAAGTTGTTTCTAACTCTAGTTAGAAACAAACAGGAAAAATATTCGTTGTGTTGTGAGCAGAGTGTTTATTTTCCACTGTAGAAGTTTCCTGCTTCAAAAAGCTTATTTTTCCCATTAACCGAACGGGAATGTGAAAATGGAAATCGGTAGTGGTAACTGGAAGTGCTACAAGTGTCTTTGTTTTTTACCAAATGGAGTGCTTTCTTCAAACGCATGATTACGATGTACGGTGCCAATTGTATAATTTCTTTGAATTATTACTTAGCTTTGGATAGTTTATTTCCGAAGCAGTGTAACTAAATCAATCCGTTTCGTTTTATTACACTGCAATTATAATTAACAGTTAAAAGAGGGATTTTAATAATTCAATAACCTCAAAACTTGTAATGCATTAATATAGAAATTTTTAAATAAATAATTTCTCATTCTTATGTTTCTGGAGATTCGTGGAACAGCCATTAGTGGAAGCTTCTCCACAAAGAATTATTTCCAATTTCCAAATAAAATATTATATGAATATGTTTACTTCAACTCATATTAAAATATTTTAAGAAGGTTTACTTATTATTGGTAACGATTTTCAAGTAAAATGTATTTTCCTTTACAAAATAAGTGTGTGTCTTTACACACACACTTATTATTAATTATATTATTATGTATTTTCCTTTACAAAATAAGTGTGTCTTTTAAGTGAAATTGTCTTTCCTAATTGTCTCTGTTAAACAATCGAATATTCGAAATCCAAAATTCTTACGAAATATTCATTGCAATTATTAGTATTAGGAAACGATATTCTGGGCACAGGATAATGCCCATTTTAACCAGCAGAACTCTCTAATTGAAAGAAAGTCTTCGGTACCATTTGATAGGAAGGGATATTATTCTGTTTCATTTTCATTTTTTGTATTTCATCTTGCAAAATTCCTCGTTTTTATCTTTATGACGATCTTAACTCTCTTATAGTAAAATTTGTTGTCTCAGGCGTAACTTTGTGGAATTTGCATAACATATTGAAATGTAATGAAATAATTGACTTTGTAATTCCACACACTTTATTTAAAAAACACACGACCCAGGTTTCGACGTTGAACGTCATCATCAGGTGGTCCTCATAGAAGCACGCTGGCTATATATACCTTCTGATCATAGGAGGGGGGGGTTGGTCAGAGAGGGAGGTCGGAGGGGTAAAAAAGGTTACAATGTAGCTGGGAAGAAAAGAGAATTACATTTTTGATTTAGAAGAGTGGTAGGTCTAGGAGTGGGGAGTGGGAGGGATACAAAATTTCGTTGGCAAGATCATCTTTCCAACGGACACATTTCAAAATTTCTAACTGCTCCAAAGCATCGAGCCTTTGACCTTTTTCTTCAAAATGAATAATTTTTGTCACAAAGTCACTTTTGTGATCACTTTCGATGAGGTGTTTTGCAAAGAGGGATGTTATGTTCTTATTTTTTACACATGTTTGGTGTTCTTTAATCCTTTCTTTAAATTTCCGTCCTGTTTGTCCAATATACTTTGTGCTACAATCCGAGCACTTTAACTCATACACTCCACTCCTCTCGTTTTCGGGGACTTTGTCTTTAGTGTGAGAGATCAGGTTCTTAAGGCATGAACGACTGTAAAAGGCACATTTAATTTTTTCTTTAGGTAAACTTTTAATTACTTTTTGAGAAATAGTCCCAAGATATAGTATTCTCCGCCATTTGGCAGTGGGATCTTTTACATGTTCGGGGTTGTAAATGTGGCTTAAGGCTATTTTTGTAAGTTTATTCCGGTAAAGTTTATTTATTAGATCTTCTGAATACCCATTGTTTACTGCTAACGTTTTAATTACATTAAGTTCCTTATTTACATTGAATTTTGACATAGGGATAGCGGTCAAACGGTGGATCATTGCATGAAATGCCGAAAGCTTTTGGGTGAAGCAATGCCTTGAAGAGTTAAAGTGCTCGGATTGTAGCACAAAGTATATTGGACAAACAGGACGGAAATTTAAAGAAAGGATTAAAGAACACCAAACATGTGTAAAAAATAAGAACATAACATCCCTCTTTGCAAAACACCTCATCGAAAGTGATCACAAAAGTGACTTTGTGACAAAAATTATTCATTTTGAAGAAAAAGGTCAAAGGCTCGATGCTTTGGAGCAGTTAGAAATTTTGAAATGTGTCCGTTGGAAAGATGATCTTGCCAACGAAATTTTGTATCCCTCCCACTCCCCACTCCTAGACCTACCACTCTTCTAAATCAAAAATGTAATTCTCTTTTCTTCCCAGCTACATTGTAACCTTTTTTACCCCTCCGACCTCCCTCTCTGACCAACCCCCCCCCTCCTATGATCAGAAGGTATATATAGCCAGCGTGCTTCTATGAGGACCACCTGATGATGACGTTCAACGTCGAAACCTGGGTCGTGTGTTTTTTAAATAAAGTGTGTGGAATTACAAAGTCAATTATTTCATTACATTTCAATATGTTATGCAAATTCCACAAAGTTACGCCTGAGACAACAAATTTTATTAAGTGCGCCAGTAACGCAGTTATGGCAAGCCTCTACAGAAGACTCTCCATAAAATACCGGAATGCGTCATTGAACATCTTCTTCAACAGCCGCTGCATCTCCCTTGGAGTTTTCCCGAAGTACATCAACCTTCAGTGTAAGAAAACCCAATCCTCGGCAGGAAAGTTCGCTATAGGAGTAGCCAAGAAAGCCTGGCTTAAAAGGGAGTTACACGAATGGTATGTTAAACGAGACGCTATATCCCATTATCTACTACTTTTATACGTGGAATTGTCCCATAAACTTCATTGGATCGAGTGGCTATACTTTGATAATGAGGTCCGTCAGAAGTGCAGTGAGATTTCCTTTCAAAAAAGAGCGAAAATGAACCGTAAGCTTGATTTACTACGGAGAAATAAGGAGTCCAGTTCAAAATCAACAAGTTCTAAGTGTGACCATAAGTTTGGGCCTCGAATCGTTAACCTTTCCGGACATTCCTTTTCTAATAGTGAGATTTCTTTGCTAGAAAAAGGCCTTAAGTACGTACCTAAAATTCCAATTTCTGTTAAAAACATTAAAAACCTGGCTGTTGACCTTGAAGTTGCCCTTCAGAAAGAAAATATCGCGGTTAAACAAGTTGTTTCCCAGGAGCTCCTTAAATTCTCAAAACCTGGAGTAAAAAAGATGAAGTATTCTACCGAGTACGAGGCCTTAAAGTCCATTAAACATTCAGTGACAGAGAAAAATTTGATCATCCAGAAAGCAGACAAAGGCAGCGCAGTGGTTGTATTAGAACGAAATACCTACATCACGAAATGCGAAGACTTCATCAGGGACAATAACATTGAAGTACTTCGTTCAGACCCAACCCCCAAGTTTCAACAAGAAATTAAGAAAGTGATTAAATCTTGTAACACGTTATTCAAAAGTTGTGAAATGTTGAAACTAGTGCAAATGAATCCCTCAGCACCACGGTTTTTCGGGCTACCTAAAGTTCATAAAAATGGGATTCCGATCAGGCCTGTAGTATCAAATATGTCAGCTCCCAACCACATACTAGCGAAAAGGCTTAATGTACTCTTCAGGGAGGTTTCCAAATTTTCCACGGAATATGGTGTAGTGAATTCCTTGGACCTTGTGAACAAACTTATGAAAAAGGTCATCCCGAAAAAGTGCATGCTTGTTTCCTTTGATGTACGCAACCTTTTCACCAACGTGCCACCCATGGAAGCGGTGAACCTTGCCGAAGACATCCTCATCCGGAAATCCATCCCAGTTCCAGTTATAAGTGAACTTTGTGCATTACTTAAGACGTGTGTTTCCCAAAATTATTTCATTTTTAATGGTACCTATTTCCAACAACCCAATGGTTTAGCCATGGGCTCGCCCTTGTCCCCACTCCTGGCCGATATGTATATGGACAATTTTGAAAAAGTTTTGTTCTCCTCAGCCTACCCTCTCATTAATAATGTATTTTGTTGGTTAAGATATGTAGACGATGTCTTCTGTGTGTGGACAGGTTCTGATAGGCAACTAGATCAGTTTCTAGCACATCTAAATTCTATCAATTCTAATGTACAATTCACGTGTGAAAAAGAGGAAAAAGGTTCCCTGAATTTCCTCGACCTATCCATTTCTAAAGACAAAGATGGGTTACAGTATTCCATTTTTAGGAAAGAAATGTATACAGACCAATTAATTAATTCCTCTTCAAGGCATTGCTTCACCCAAAAGCTTTCGGCATTTCATGCAATGATCCACCGTTTGACCGCTATCCCTATGTCAAAATTCAATGTAAATAAGGAACTTAATGTAATTAAAACGTTAGCAGTAAACAATGGGTATTCAGAAGATCTAATAAATAAACTTTACCGGAATAAACTTACAAAAATAGCCTTAAGCCACATTTACAACCCCGAACATGTAAAAGATCCCACTGCCAAATGGCGGAGAATACTATATCTTGGGACTATTTCTCAAAAAGTAATTAAAAGTTTACCTAAAGAAAAAATTAAATGTGCCTTTTACAGTCGTTCATGCCTTAAGAACCTGATCTCTCACACTAAAGACAAAGTCCCCGAAAACGAGAGGAGTGGAGTGTATGAGTTAAAGTGCTCGGATTGTAGCACAAAGTATATTGGACAAACAGGACGGAAATTTAAAGAAAGGATTAAAGAACACCAAACATGTGTAAAAAATAAGAACATAACATCCCTCTTTGCAAAACACCTCATCGAAAGTGATCACAAAAGTGACTTTGTGACAAAAATTATTCATTTTGAAGAAAAAGGTCAAAGGCTCGATGCTTTGGAGCAGTTAGAAATTTTGAAATGTGTCCGTTGGAAAGATGATCTTGCCAACGAAATTTTGTATCCCTCCCACTCCCCACTCCTAGACCTACCACTCTTCTAAATCAAAAATGTAATTCTCTTTTCTTCCCAGCTACATTGTAACCTTTTTTACCCCTCCGACCTCCCTCTCTGACCAACCCCCCCCCTCCTATGATCAGAAGGTATATATAGCCAGCGTGCTTCTATGAGGACCACCTGATGATGACGTTCAACGTCGAAACCTGGGTCGTGTGTTTTTTAAATAAAGTGTGTGGAATTACAAAGTCAATTATTTCATTACATTTCAATACTCTTATAGTAAGGCTGAAAAATGAATCCGTTGCGTTCTTTGTACTCAAAGAAAGCTCTTTGCAAGATATCCAAAAATTCCAAAAAAAAACTTCCAGACTGTTCATGACACTACAGCGTTTTAAACTTCTGATTTGCTTCATATTAGTTTTGAGCCAAAGGTCCACCGAGGCTGTTGCACGAAGTGAAATCATTTTGAACATAACGTCATCGCTAGTATCCGGACAGATATAAGGCTGTATGCATTAATTTTTATATTTTACCGTTTCTCAACGCTATTTGGATATCGTGTTTAGAGTTATTGCAGTGAAATTAAACATTTTAAATGATTAGGAATATCGAATACGTTGTCCCGCTAGTTCTTGAAAATGATGGAATTGAATTGTGTGTTTTCAAAATCGTACAACCTTGGGTGGGTCACTCGTGATTGTTAACTTTTATAAATTTAACCAGCGGAAATCTTTGGAAAACATTGTATTATAAAGGATTTGACTCCTACAAAGAGGCCAGAAATTAAAAAGTTATTATTTTTGTGGAAATCGTACTACACTGTATAAAAATGAAATATTTTTACTGAGTCTTAGTCGTTTTTCCTTGAACCAAAGATTATATCAAAAGCTTATCTGCATTAAAGCAAAAAAATGTCGCAAAATGGATGAATTCCCGGAAAGAGTTCTAAAACAGCTCATTAACGATATTTCCTGTTTGGAAAAATTTATTTGCGAACTTGATTTCCGAGGAAATAATTCCACAGGCCTCGAATAAAGGTGAAATAAAATAAAAGCTACTCTAGCAACTTGAGTTTAATCTCATTCCCATTCTTTGGAATATGGGTACTCGTAATTGTAATGGTCATTAAGATAATCCTCGAAATAACCAAAACAAGCAATTAGCTATCCCTTTATATGACAAATAATTTGATACATATTGCGTCATTGTATTATTCTTAAGTCAGAACAAATTGAAAAATATGTCGCTGGTTTGTTTTAAAAATTTCATTTAAATTTAAAGCGGGCTTTCCAGTACCAGATATCATTTTAATACGTAGAAAGAGAGGGTTTGCAATGGGTGGGAAGGGAAAAAAATGCAACCTTCTATCTACGCATACGTACGTTCAGGATTCATGGAAGCGTATTTTGATTTCTGCACTTCCAAATATGCGTAATTGTTATCAAATGTAAAATAATATTTCAATTTTAGTCAAAAAAGTGAATTGAACCTGATTCGCACAGAAAGCGATATGCGCTCATGCTATTTACTCAGTATTCACGAATGGGATACAGAAATAAATAAAATTTATTTAACAGTACACTTGTAAGTGGAAGACAATCAAGCGATGAGTTCTATTTCTATGAACTTGAAATGTTTATGACTATGTTTGATGGCAACCAGAAAAATCATTTATGGGACGAATAGGTGGAACATATAGACAATACATTGAATGAAAGAATTTACATCACATTAGTCAACCCTTATATTGGATATGCTGGGAGTATTTGGGATACAGTTTAGAAACGCTGAGTGGAGTATTAGATAATAAGTGGAGAAATGCTGCCTAATATGTGAGAATTGCCAAGAAATAAAACAAAGTAAATTACACAGTAATACAGAACCTAGCTTAGGAGCATCTTGAGAATTTAAAAGCCACTCAACACAATACTTAGGTTATTTCAATGGTGTTAGTCCCATGTCACAACATTGAAGAAATAACCTATGCACTGCGCTTGACATGGGAGAATTTAAATATATTTATAGGTAAAAAATGCTTAGATATGGATTCTGGGTTTCAGTTGTCACTTGCAAAATTCATTATTTCTTAGCCAAACGTGATACCCTGATAATTTAAAAATTCATCAATGTTTCACAAAATATCGCATCTTAAAAACAATTATGTAGGTGTCCGAAAACTACTACCATATGCCTTTGCTTTTCGCTTATTTTACGTACATTAATGTCACATGAGCCTTTCGGTGAATAGCATTTCTTCGCTGTCATATTGTAGCAAGTGGTATCACTTTTTTTGAGGTTCCGTGCACACAAAGGTGCTTTAGTTTAGCATGTCATGCGTACACTCCCTCATTACCCCTCAGCGTGGTTCCCGGTGCGTGATGCGTCGCAGTCGGCACGCCTTCTCCGCGGGTCGACGTACGCCGTACGTCCCGCTCCGGTATCTCGGTTTTGAAATTTTTTCTGCAGCGCCTTCGATTTTTAAAAATATATATGGTTGTCTTTGGCTTCTTATGTAATAAGTTTCCTAATATCCATGTTTCGGCTACATGAGAAAGCACTCTTAAAGGAAAATAAATCTATTAAATTTGTCGTTATGCGATAAGCGAGTGCTTTGCATCTACGCTTTGTCCTCAGGGTGTGTTCGTCTTTATTGCTTGATATGATCTCCCCTTTCTTTTTTCTCTGGAACCATTCGTGTATCATTCTTTCTTTTTGCTTCGTCACAACAGTTGCGAGGGCAAAAGTCATACCGTCATTAGTCTCAGTTGTTAGATTTCTTTCTTGAGAAAGAGAACTAAAAAACCTTCTCTATAACCCCCAGAGTGGATTCCAAAGGGTATAAACTTTTTTTGGGTGAAGATAATATAGAGAATTAAGTAGAGCACCTGGACGGTGAAAGAGAAGTGAGTCTAAGTTGTGATACTGCAAGTTCAAGTGAGAAACTTTGGTCGAGAGTCACTTCGTTGAAAAGACATGGCCGACCAGGAAGAAGTCCAGGCCTCAAAGATGTCAGGAGTGCTCCAAACGAGGTAAAAAGAGGGATATTGTGCCCCGACTGCAATGCATGCCTATATTTAGAGGATTGTTTTAAATTATATCACACAAAACTGAAATTTTAGAACATTTGCATTCTTCTTCATTGTGACGGTATATCAAATTCATTAACTCTTAATTGTTTTATACTCCATCTCGTAATTGAAAGTTTTTTTCATCTTAGTCCTCCATCTTAAGGTGTTAGGTCAATTGCGGTCAATGTGAAACAATTTATTGGTACAAAGTATTTATTTTATCTTTGTCATGAAAAAAGTTTTGTTTCAAGTGGTTAATGCAAATTAATTCCTCTTATAATTGGCACATGTCCTAGCATGCGGAAAATAATCTCATTGAATAGATTGGAAATGGAAACCTCAGGTTTCCAAAAAATCTTTTTGGAAACTTGGGGTTCATATGTGCTATGTGGGGAGTTCCGTGCACAAGGAGGAAAGTAAGCTTTCTTATTCCTACCATTGCTGACTTAAATAGCGGCTTACGCTACACTTAAGAAAACATAAATTCTGAAAATCCTTAGAGGGAAGGCTTTTGATGAAAATTGCATCACCGATATACTTTACGTTAAGATATATTTATAAAATTATTACGTGATTATTTGGCAACTTCGATTCACGCATGCATATTTTGGTTGTGGCACAGGGAAAGGAACTGGCCCCCCTACCCTGATGTGTGAATTTTCACACGCCGTATAGGGCTTAGAACTGGGTGATCTAGTATACCATCACCTACTAAACCGACCTTCGGGTTGATTACTGTGTTTTTTTTTATTTTGGTTGTAAGGCAAGCATCTTCAAAAAATATAGTCATTATTTAGTACTATGTATAATTGATCTAATGTTATCATTTATGTTTTGTTGAGAAGCCACTGAAGCTCTTTTTTTAATAAGGCTTGATTGATCCCATTTATTATAAATATATTTTATGAAGACTCAACTAAACGTTTTGTTGAAGGAGCAACTAATCCAATTCATATTATTGCAAAGAAACACTTGGGTTTTCCACATAAACACATTTTATGTGGAAAAGCCAAGTGTTTCTTTGCAATATGTATCGTTTCCACAAAGTGACGCCTGAAGTTATCTCCAATTCATATTATATTTTGGTATCTTTTATTAACTTTGTTAATTGCCATTAAAACTTCAGGTAGTCTGTAGAAAAAGGTGCGTGAAAGCATAAAGTGACGAAACTCATAATTGGAAGAAGGATTTCAATGGTTCTTTGTCAATTTCTTCGGCGCAGACTTTCCCCGGACTTTTGAAAGGAGTAACCTGTATGAAATGATTCTTACGAACGTGTGACCCTCTGTTTGGCCTTAGAAATGAATATCACCATATTCTTGGTAATCTCGATCGATAGATGCCTGAAAATTGCCGAGAGTTGGATCAAAAATTTGATTCTGAGACTTTCCTTTTAATTTTTGATAGAGATGATTTCATTTGAGCGTTCTTACGCGTATTATCCTAGAGCTCGAGACAAATATTCGATTTACTACTTTGTGTAAAAATAAAATTTTCCCAGGTGGACAAAAAATTAGGCTGTGACCGCTATGGATAAACGAAAACTTTGCATTCAGACCGCAATAAATCGACCAAAACTGGGAGAGTGTGGCTTACATGATTATAAGCATCAGATTCAATATCAGTAAAATAACGCGTTTTAATTTTTTTTAATTTTCACATCCATTTATCCTCTCTGAATTTGTATCATTTTATTCACACGCATATAATAAAGATACGTTAAATCCTATAAAATTTCGTACTTACTGGAAATATGAAAAAGAAATTTCTGTAAATGCACTGGACACCCGTTTAAAATTTATTTGTGTACCACCCAATAAAATCAATCGAGAAAACTTCTTCACTACATTGTCAACAGACTGAAAAATAAGTGTCAAGATCTTCAAACTCTGACTAGTTTTTCTAGACCACTCAATCATTTCCTTTTGGCATTTTTTTGTATTTGCACTCCATGAACCAGCAGCGGAATCTATTTTCTGTGATTACCTGTATTGCTATAGCAGAATGACTTCCACCCAGAATCCAATCACACTGATTATTAATGAGGAGTTTTTATTTATTTTCATATCAAAATATCCCCTAAGTCGTCATCGGATATAATTAAAAGGTATTGAATCTATACTTAGGACAATTTGCATGATATTATTCTTCTTTTGCATTTTGCTGCTGCGAATCGTTTGTGTCCCATCATATTTATTTCTTTTTCTACTCTTCTCTTCTTTCTTTGAGATCAACTGCCAGATTTATCTTTTGCCACTTTACCAACATGCCAACAGAGAGTTTCTTCTCAGTGTATGGCCAAAAAAATCCATTTTATTTTACCATTTGCTTCTAGCACACTTCAATAATTTTTCGCTTTATGCACCCAATTTATATTTAAAATTCTCCATCAGATCTATTTCTTCCGTCCCGCTATTTTTTATTAATCATCGCTACTGTATTTCCACACCCATAAAGAGTATTAATTCGTTTTAATTCGAGTTGTTCCTAGCATAATTTTCAGTATATTACTCATATATCCATGTACATATGTACGAGGGCGATTCGAAAAGATAGTCTCCTATTTTTTTCATGAAAAATCAAATTTATTCTCAACTTTGTGTGCATCGTAGTAAATGCCGAGCATTTAGCTATTTTTCTACATAGTCGCCTTGACGATCAATCACTTTTTGCATTCTTGTAACCAGCTTTTTAATAACGGCGTCGTACCTTTCTCCTGCCGCGTCACGAAGCCGACTTGCACTTCCTCGTCTCACTGGAATTTATGTCCTCAAAGGTTTTTTTGAGAGCGGGAAACAAGTGGTAGTCACTGGGGGTAATGTTCGGGCTGTAAGGAGGGTGGTCGATGATATCCCAGCCGAATTCATTGAGTAGGGTGGTCTTTTGATGTGACACATGTGAACGTTCATTGTCATGAAGCAAACACACTCCTTTGGTAAGGCACCTTGTTGTAACCGAGGATCTCCGACACAATATTCTGCACGAATAAGTAGCCATTCTCTGCATTAAGGCCTTTCTTCATCTCAAGAAGGGTAATTCTCTGGTTATTACCATCTCGTCAATTGGATACACCGTTGAATCCGGCAAACTAGGCTGCCCCGCTGCTCATCGTGGACGTTTCTCCGGCATTCAAAAAACACCACTTCCGCACGTTTTTAATGTCCACAAACCTCTCACCATACACTTCAACTAAATGGCGATGAATTTATATCGGAGAAGCAGTCGTAAGTCAGCTTCGCGACGCGGCGGGAGAAAGGTACGACGCCGGTATTAAAAAGCTAAGTCTAATCCTGCAGTCCAATCATCTTTCATATCATCCACATTTACTGTAATATTCATCTACGAAATATTTGCTCAGATATAATTCGGGCTCGCCAGTTCTTAATTTATATATAAATTATTCTATACATTATATGCATCTTCAATGCTTTAACTACTATTTCTATTTTCCTCGGAAATCCCTTTCTTTCTTCTACACTATTTCTCATGAATATTCCACCTCCATCTAGCATCCTTCTATTAATCTTCCATCTCAGGTGATGCTTTTCATATTTTTACAAAATATACCGTACCTTTTACAATTATATCCTGTCAATTGTGACTATAGTCATAATGTTGCTATTCTATGTATTCTAATCCCCAATTTTTTTTCCATTTTTAATTATAATTTTCCTAATTTTTTTTTCACTTGTTCTTCTTTCTCTCATTTGATGAATTATTCTTTGACTTATCTAAAGTTCGTTTATTCTATTGATTTTATATGCTTACAGCAAATTATCCTGCGCGACGTACGTTTCCATAACCGCATTGTGTAACTGCATTTGAGAAGCCGTTATTCGAAGAGTATTTAAGTAATCCTTTTTCCTGGTTGAGTTCCCTTGTTGGGCGTCCGAATTCATTATTTTATCTCGGCAACATTTTTTCAAGGACATTACTTTAGTTGAGGTCAAAAAAATGCTTAAGCTTGTTATTTCCTGATATATGCCTTCTACAAAAAAATGAAAAACCTCAAAGTAAGACTACAAAAGTGGCTATAAAAATAAAATGTTCGCATCAGGAGTTATCTTGTGCAAAGGTGAGATGTTAATAGTTTGCCGCCCTCACGAGGAGGTAGTTTTAACCACTTTGGTTTGAAAGGTTACGCGTGAAAGGGGAAGACATTTTTTAAAGTTATCTATTGGTTATGGTAGGTTTTGGATGGACACAACTAACAAATTAATATTTTTTGCCTCTTACCTAAACACATTCCAGCAACCCAGTCTAAATCAGGTCCCCTCTTTATCTATGAGTACTTACTTCATATCTTCATCCCGTCCAACATCCCTATCGTGTTCCTGCCCTTTCCTCGTTGGCCTAACATTCTTCCCTCTATTATAATCTTCAACATCCCACTGCCGATCAATACGCTCTTTGTCCATTTTTCCAACCTCTTAAAGATTATTCCCAACAAACACCTCTCTTCGTCCACCATACCTAAAACTTCCTCATTTGTTTTCTTTTCAGTCCCTTTCATCTTCTCCACCCTTCTCCAAACCCACATTTCAAAATCCTCCAGTCTACTTCTATCATCCTGGTTCAGAGACCAAAGTTCCGCGCCACACATAACAACGCTTTATATCAAACTTTTAACAAGCCTTTTCTTAACATCACTGTCATCAACTCCCTCCTCCTTTTGGAAGCCTCATTCCCTAGCGCATTTCTTCTCCTTATGTCCCCGCTGCTTTGACCGTATTGGTCCACAACACTTCCGAGATCAGTAAACTATTCTACCTGCTCTAGTTTTTACCCTCATGTTTTAATATTTAGCTCAATTTTTTTGTTTCTGGCAAATCGCACAACCTTTGTTTCATTAATATTGATTCTCATCCGATAACAGTGGTACTGGGTTTCCAGTTTACTCAGCAATTCTGGCAACACCTTGGCTGACTGACAAACTAGAGCTGAAACATTAGCAAACCTAACTGATTTTACGAATTCCCCTTCTACATTTATTCCTACGTCCAATCCTTCACATGCCTCTTTATTCATTTCCTTCGCATATAAGTTAAACAGCACCGGCAATAATAGATAACCCTGTCTTACACATCTTCCTAACACTCCCCATTCGGACTCCTCATTCCCCACTTGCACCTGAGCAGTCTCAGGTATGTACAGGTTGCGGATTAGCCTCCTTTCCCTCCAATCTATTCCTATTTTCTTCAATTTACTCATTAGTTTTTCCCAATTCACTTTATCAAACGCTTTTTCGAAATCTACGAAAAAGGCAAATACCTCCAGGATGTATTCTATATTCCTCTCCATTAATAATATCATTACTCCTATGGCATCACGCGTACCTCTTCCCTTCCTAAACCCAAACTGGTCATTCCCTAAGTAATCATTTGCCCTACTCTCTATCCTTTTGTTTATGATCCTTAGAACAACTTTAGCTGCGTGGGATATCAAACTTATTGTCCTGTAGTCCTCACATGATTTAGCCTTTACCGTTTTCGGAATAGGAACTAACACTGATCTCACAAAGTCTACCGGCCAGATACCTTCCTCATAAATACTACGAATCAGCCCATATAGCGTCTTCGTCCCACATTTTCCTAAACATTTCAATAATTCCACGGGAGTGTTATCCACCCCATGGCCTTGTTTAGCTTCATCTCCATTAATGCCTTTTCTATCTCATCGTCGAGTATGCCTGGACCTAAGCTATCTTCTTCTTCGTCATGTTCCTTTTCTATGTCTAACTTTGTTGGTCTAAGTTCTTTACATCAACATCTACATCTACTTAATAACCCGCAAGCCGCCGCAAGGGCGTGTGGCGGGGGGTGTTAGGACACCACCCGTAATTTAGAAAAGAAAAAAAAACCGCATGCAATAACCACAAAATCATATATAAAAAAAACATGGCATACATTCATGCATGAACACTTATACCCCACACACATGCAAACACTCAATCTACATCTTACATACACATGCACCTGAAAGTATAACTAACAGCTTTGCAGTGTTTAACTTTGTCCCGACTTGTAAATTCAATGTTTTCAATATTTCTAAAGTGACTTCGGTTTCTTACTATTATGATTTCTGATTGTTCGGGGAAAGAATGAGTATTAGTGCCTATCTGTCCTGGAATCTATCTCCCTTAGTTTATCTTTGTGGTCTGATCTGCCTAAGTAGTGTGGGGCCATTATAATTCCTTCAGTGTCATAGTTAAACTCGTTTGTTCTGAACCTTTCTAAAGGTCTAAGCCTCGCGTGTTCTCTCCGCACTTCAAGTGGTTCCCAGCCTAAATCCCCTAAGAGATCTGCCACACTTGTGTTCTTATCATAGCAATTTTTAACGAATCTAGCGGATTTTCTCCGGACTTTATCTAATTCTTTTTGCCAAATTTTCTCCCACGGATCCCAAAAACTTGCGGCATATTCCAAATGAGGTCTAACTAGAGCAAAATAACACCTCTTTTTAACTTTTTCATTACATTTCCCCACCACCGGTTTTATGAAACCAAGTTTCTTTAAAGCTGATCCGCATATTGTCCTGATATGTGCTCCCCATGAAAGGCGTGGTGTTAGAACAATCCCCAAATATTTAACTTGATTTGCCGTAGTCAATACTGAACCCTCTATTTTGTAGTTTATATCCTGTTCCTCGCTTCCTTTATTCCAAAATTTCAAAACTGCGCATTAATCTATATTAAGTGTTAATCCCCATTTATTGCACCATTCCGAGATATTGTCTAAGTCTCTAGAGAGTAGCTCGCGATCTAGTTGGCTGTTGCTTTACTATACAGTTCTTCTATCTGTTCTTTCTTATCTCTCTTGGATCTTTCCTACGTCAACTATTTTCTTACCAGCCTTATCTCTTATTGTTAGCATAGATCTTCCCTTCTTTCTTCCGGAAAAAGATTTAACTTTGCTGAGCATCGCGCCAATTTCAGCCTTCCTCTGCAAACGTTCCTCACACTGCGTTTTCCACCATGCTTCTTTTTCTTTAGTTGTTGCCAGCCTCAATTAACTGTTTAACTCTTTGTACTTTATTTCGCCTATCTCAGTGTTTAAATTTTTCCATTTTCTCCTCTCATCCATCTTTGTAATCATCTCATCCGTGATCCATGGTTTCCTAGTCCTTTTCGCGTTACCGGTTCCAATAGTGTCTTTTGCGGCTTTAGATATTCCTTTCTTGATACTTTCCCATTTTTTTTTGATAATATTTAGCCCTTAACAATCGTACATAAATTCCTCTATATCCTGTTGCTACTCCTTCCTTTTTGATCCTTTTAATGCTTCTACGTTCCATTTTATAACCCACCGCCCTTGCCTTATCATTTTGAAATGGATGCTACATTTCATAATAACTAAATTGTCGTCAAAGTCCGCATCCGCTCCCGAGAAGCTGTGCGAATTTATCACACTGTTCCTAAACCTGTGTCTTACCAGAATATAATCTATCTTATACCTCTCTGAGTCCCCTGGCATTTTCCATGTATACCTGCGTCTATTTGTGGTGTCTAAACCAAGTGTTCGTGATGACTAACCCCTTTCTCCCGCAGAACTCTACTGCTTTCTCCCCGCGGTCATTCGTTGTGCCTAAGCCGTAGTCCCCCACCTCATCACCATCTCTTCCTTCGCCTACCGTCGCTATATATTCTATCCATTACCTGTTCTATGTTGACTACGTTTCTTCCTACCTCTTTATTTGATACTATTGCAACCCCTCGTTGGCTCTCATCTCTGCCGCTGTATATTATTCTATAATTATCACTACAGTCATCTCCGCTATCCTTCCATCTCACCTCGCATAGACTTAAAATATCTATATTTCCCATTTCCATCTCTCGCTTAACATTCTCCGATTTCCCTGTCTTCATCATTGTCCTAACATTCCACGTTCCTATTCTAATTAACTTGGTCTTCTTTTCGTGCGTCTTCTGTCCTGCTGCTGCTGGTGCTGGTTTTCCCCTGCAAGGGTTTCGTGGGATGACGACCGGGGAAGCCTTGCCTCCCCCGCTGCCGGGCACGACACACGGCCGATTGGGCCAAGCCCCGTAGTTGCCAGGACTCAAAATCTCTGTATTGTCCATCATTTAAATATTGGGAATGAAAATTCAGGTGGTTTCCCCTTACCTTCCTCAATAGCGTTTTGAACGTGACACCATCACTTATTGGCCGCCCCTCTGGGGTCAGACGCCATTGCAGCCGCCTCACTGAGGAACAGACGCTGCGTGGACTACATCTCGTCGGGCTCCTAACCTTCGACCTATCTGGCATGGGTGACCCTACCAGGAGCAATTTTTATTACTCCCCTATATATATAATATAAATATATATAGGGATATATATATAATATAAATAGGGATATATATAATATAAATATATATATATATAAATATATATATATATATATATATATATATATATATATATATATATATATATATATATATATATATATATACTGATAAAAAAAGGAAAAAGGTGCCACCTTAGGAAAATAAAATTGTGAAGTCCTTGCTTAAATGTTGTGATGGATGGAGAATTCTTTATTATTACTATTAACCCGTACATGTACAAATAGACAATGTCCGATGGCACAAAAGTTTCAAGTATATCAAAAAAACTTGCCATGAAAAAATAACATGTCATCTCAAATGCAGTGAATATCACAAAAGATTATGAATAACATCAATCAGAAGAAAAAGAATACATTTAAAGGAAGCTTTCAAACGCAAATCTCTGACCCAAAAAAATATCATGTCTTTTACACCTGTTTCCCAATTTACAAGAAAAAAATAATACTTAGCTGCTACATAAAATTTTACGCTTCAAATCAATGAAATTATTGCATAAATTGTTTACAACTTTCCTTAAAAGTGTTTACCCTGTTCGGAAAGTTCTTGCATACTTTTGCAGGTAAACTGTTCCAATCAACGCCTATTTTATTAAGAAATTACATTTTTTTATTTGGTCTTTGTGCCGGGTAATTTACCTTAAAATTTTGATTTCTCCTATCTATAAAATTAGGATTTATCGCCTCTTTCCTTAGTTCTGCCAAAGCTTTCTCTCTCTTCAGAATGTGGAACATTTTACAATGTCTGATTATTATTCATCTGGCTTGTAAAGGTTCCCCATCATTTGTAACATTTCCAGTGTTGTAATATATTCTTCTCCCTGCGGAACCCGTACAAGGGATGAATACTCTAAAATTGGTGTTACTCTTATACGCTTTTCCCTTGGTTGCTCTAGTGCTCCCTTTGAGGTTTCTCATCACCCAAAGCAGTTTTGAAAGCTTTTCTAACAATCTGTGCTACGTTTAGCTCCCACCCTAAATATTTGGTCAAATAAACACTTCAAGGAATGCTTGGAACAATTCTGCTCAATATGCTGCTAGGAGCAGCTATCACTTCTAGGAATGACATTTTCCGAGACTTTTTCGTCCTTAATGGTCCATTTACCTTATTACTAAAAGTTATGGATTTTTATGCCATCTGAGAGAGAATTTGACAGACGGCATGCTGCAACATGAAATGATTTGCCGTAGATTTTCGTCTGATGATGTTTGATGAGAAGCTTATTTTTATCCCTATTGTTCCTGTTGTGGATTGATCTGATGGGGTGTGAATTTTTGTAGAAATAATTTTGAAAATATCCTGCAGAAAATTGAAAGAATATGTAGATGCCTACTTCCTGATGCCTGACCCGCTAGCTTCAAACAGAATATTCTTGTCAGAAACATTATCGTAGTTTCTAAGATCACATATGAACCGCACATAGGGATTATGGGTCCTCTTGAGTTTGGTTTTCAGTTTGGTTAGCAAGGTCTTGGCATTCAACACCGCAGTGATCAAAATGGGATATGAAAACGTAGGATGCACGAAGAATCTTTAGGGAGGCGAAATCAATGTGATTTAACCTTTTCAAGGAATGCAAGGAAGAATTTATTTTCCGTAAATAGTAATTGCATGATCAGTCCAGGATAACGTTTCATTGATGATTAGGCCTAAATTATTGACTGTCTTTAGGTATGGCATGATCGATTCTTAAAATGTTAGTGTTGGGAGTTTCTTAATACCTATTTTAGAAAATATTTTACGGTTTTCGATTACAAACGACTAAGTGTTAATGGGGATTATTGTCAGTATATTTTTTTTTACCCCATAGGAGCAGACCAGCAAGATCTGAATACATTTAATCAATAATTCTAGGAAGGGCGTGAAGGCGGAAATGGTGATATACATTTAAATGATCGGTTTGTAACTAGTAATATATTATCTGATATCATTAATACACAGGGGAAAATGAGAGTCCAAGTATGCATCCCTGTGGAACACCCGTGTGTATTTGAAGCCAGCTGGAGGATGAGCCAGGTGTGTTGACTCTTTGAAAGCAGTACCTTTAGTAAGAGCGAATCTTTTGGAAAGACGAAGGAGAATAACATTAGGAGTTGAAGTTCTGCTAAGGGCATATTTTTGTCAATACATTGAAAAGCTTTCGCAAAGTCTAGGAGAGCCATTATTGTCACCAAATCAATGGAGAGTCGGATATCATCTGTTATTTTAAGGAGAGCGGTAGCTGTGCTGCGAGAGGACCGAAAGCCAGATTGAAAAGAATGAAGTAAGCCATTTTCATTAAGAAAGTAAGATTTGTTCACATTTGAGTCTCTCGAATGCTTTTGATGAAGAAGGTTAAATGCTGATTGGCCTGTATTCGGCAATGTTAGTAGGGGTGGATTTTTCTGGGATGTCACGGACGAGGGGGAATTACCACAGAGAGGGATATGTTCCAGATAGAATGTACCAATTAAAGTAATGAGTTATAACAGGAAGCACACTTGAAGGTTATTTGTGAATCAGATTATCTGAAATTCCGTCAGTTCCATCTGTTAAGGACTTGATTTTCTTAAGGTCTTTAACGGCTTTTAACAAAATTTTAGAAAAAAACGGCCTACGCTGGCTCGATATAGCAATCTCCATGATATTAACACTTGATCCAGGGGTAAGTGGGAAGGTTCAACCTGAAAACAAATTTACTCTGAATTTTGAGAAATGACTTCTCTTCGCCCTCAAACATTACGCTCGGAGGAGTAGATATAGCCTTTGAGGTCCCAACAGATTACTAGGGGAACTCACCGTAATTAGATTTGAATTAGGAAAACATATTAAATATATCTGCGGATTGGTATTAAAGAAACGAAATCATCAAGCGAAATGATATGAAATAATCGAATCAACAATGTGAGGCCATTGGCCCTGTTGTTCCGACTTCGTCATGCATGCGCGTTGAGAATTTTGATCTGCTCGGAAAGATTCGATTTCAGATTTCTCAATATGCAGGGGAAAGCTTTTCATTTCGCAAAATACCTAGCTCCCGGACGCTACACAAACCCCCAACTACTAATGGGAATCTAGGTTGGGAGTCCCTGAAGGACTAGGTTCACAAGCTCAACAAAGACAGAATAAATACAGAAATCATAATTCAAAGTTGACTCGAGGTAATAATTTTTGATTCTTACCACAGTTTTAGTTGTGAACAAAACGAGAAACTGACTTCTGGCGTGAGTTGAGTCTTTTTCCAGGACAATCATAATGTGAAATAACTTGCACAAACTTGCTTAATTCAAAATTTAATTGTTTTCCCACTGGACAATGATCTAACATCCTCTGCTACGACCCGTATGACGGCGTGCTGGCAGAGATTTAGATGTACTCCATTAATACTCATTTTACATAATTTCATGCCTTCTTGCACGCATTTTTTGCAGATTAGAAGTGTTTTTTTAACAGAATTTTATTTTATCTGTCATCCTACCACATTTTTTTTAAAATTTTGGCTACTTATCCTTTCATATTTTATAAATTACTGTAATGAAACAAATATTTTCCAAATTTTTACAAAAATATATTTTATCTTCTTCAAATTGAATTGATTTGAATGTTGCATACAATTACTTGTTAACGTGAATGCTAATTTTTTATCAATAATCTTCAGCAAAACGTGGTCTCGGTCTTATCTCTTTTTCCTGATTAGTAATAGTTTTTTGATCAGCTCACATCAATCTAGCCTTAACCTTTTTCGGTCAGTTATTCATTGGAGCAATATTTGACTCATCCGAAATTTGATGTCCCGATATTCTATGAATTCGATCGTTTTATTCTGCTGGAATTTCATCTTTAATCTTACTCTTTCGTAGTTATGCTTGCTTTTGAAAAACAAAACAACTCTCTTTTTCTTTGATGCGTTTTCAAAAGACATACGGTTATTTTTACCATTGAGTTCTCTATTTGCCTTTATATCTTTCCCTGCCCTAAAATGTTCACTTCTCATTGTATTTCAGTCCATCTTCCTCTAATTTCTCGTTAATTCTTCTCCAAGAAAATTTCTCCTTTCAAATATTTGATAAATTCCTTCGATTTGTTTAAAACATGTACTTGCTTATGCTTGTTAGTGTCTCATGTGCTATCTAGTTTCTCTTTCTTTCTCTATTGCTACTCTTCCCCTTGCCTTGTTTAATTTTTGTTTTTTTTTCTCCCTCTTATCTTGCTAATTTGCTTGCAACATCTGTCATAGTTATTATTATTGGTTAATTATTATTTTCCTGATTGGACTACTATATCACTTGACTCCGGTAATTTTATTTCTTAGGATATATTCTTTTCTTAGGTTTATTTTTTAACCTATATTTGCAAGCTGTATTTCCTGTGTCCTGGTCGCCTGATGTCAGAATTCTCACTAAAATGTTTCTATTTTGCTACTTTTATAATTGCGTTCCTTGGACCATTCCTTCATCCATCAGCACTTATTAAACCCATCCATCTATCAGGCCTCATTAGTCATTACCTCCCTCCAACATTCAATTAATAGTTGAGGGGAATATTTCTCTGGTGTTTATTCCTCTAAGATAAATATTTTTTTCATCATCTAAACTTAATTGCTTCTACTGTTTCAACTTGAATAATGTTTAATCCTATTCATCCTTAAAGGGTTAAAGGAAGGCTGTGCATGATAACTACACTTTGTATTGTTCTGCTCCATGGTAAGTTCTGATCCATTAAGCTACATCACTTGTTTCTTATGCCTTTGGCCATCAAGTATTGACCCGTTGAATCTCTGCTTATCCTTTGGCGTCCTTTGCGCGTACCTTCTGTTGGGTTTTTGCTCACAGAATGCGTTCACTACTACTGGAATGATATCGCTCCAAAACTTCTCTGTTCGTTTTTCATCTTGCAATGAAGTCCAATACACGCTAGACGAGTAAGTTGACAGTAGGAATGCCCAACGAGTAAGCTTTACTCAAGAATATTCTAATCATCTGCTAATCGTCCGGCCAAGTATTCATTACACTTCAGAACTTTTTCTCTCTAGCGTTGTCTCACTTATCAAACCGGGCATTTTTGCAGCAAAAGTTGAAATAATTTATTATGGGTTACAAGTTTTTGCACCTATTCATGCTGGTCTTGGTAAATAAGCACCCAAGCGTGGCAAGCTCATCACACACTGCGGATAATGCCAGAAGAATATTACCATCAATCGCAACCTAATCAAGGAAGTTTATTTTTAGTGGGGCAGGGAAAAGAAAAAGGCCAAGTTATTATGAAGGGAGAAGGAAAAAATCGGGCACTTCTCGCCCCGAAATTACTCCCTTGCCATTGGAGAGATACGATGGGGTGGTTGAGATGGAAGATGTGGCCGGAGGAGGGGGATGAAGTGAAAGAGGTGGGTGGAGGAGCAGAAAAAAGGAATTCCTTCTCTTAATTCAGGAATACCGAAAAGGAATCCATCCTCTTGTTGTTTTTGCGTCTCTCCCTTGGGGTATTCTGCGAAATGCTTCCAAAGAATGAGCTGAAGGAGAAGGCACGGCGGAAAGAGATTTTACAGGGAAGGGGGAGTAGAGTTGTATAAGGGCGAGGCGAAGGGTATCTTTGAGGGGTGGGGTCCGAGATGGAAGAGGACCAAGGGGGGGGAGCGAGGCTTGATGGTGTGGTGGGGCAAAGCGGGTGGGTCGATTTACGGGGAAAGGGTGCAGGACCCACGGAGAGCCGCTAAGGAGGGAAGTTGGAGGCTGTCACAACGCGGCGCGCCGCTATCGAGAAATCGGTGAATAGCAGTGGACAATGACACACCGATACCACTGCCTAACAGGTTGGCAGCAATTCCTGCTTTAATGAAGTTTCGTAGAATAAATGTAAACTTTGAGATATTCGGAAACAATATTTTTTTAATAATGTCTCCAAATAAAATATACTAGATGAAAACTACGGTCTGCTTTTAGAAAGAAAAACCATTTTTAAATGAGAATAAGTGTAAACTCAAACAATTGAAATCGATTGGCTCTCTGCACTTAAGTGGAAGTAGTGGCAGGTGGAGTAGGGCAGGGAAAGTAGTATTTCGATCAAAAGGAGTACCTTCCTACGTCGAAGACTGCTAGCTTGGACATGAGAAAGGGGATGATTGATTAAAGTATGGAAATAACTTTTCTATGGCTGTTCGACATGAGAATTGTATCAGTTTAGAAAAGAAAAGAATGAAAAACTCTGGAAAAATTATGAAACCTTATTCGATAGAAAAAAGGTTATTGAAAAGACATTGCGCGTGGATGGGTGAAGACGAGGTAGAGTAAAAGGCCATCTCTTGCGGTAAAATTCTGTAATATACGAGCCCATAAATGAAGAAATTATAGAGGAGAACATTTACGCAGGAAGGTTGAGAACGCATTATGGGAAACACGAATTGCGAAAGACTTTGGCGAAAAGAATCGTTCTTAAATTAAGAGGTTCAGAAATAAAAAATATACACATGGGAATGAATACTGGCCAATCATTATTATCAGTCATATTGGCATTCAACTGTATCTGTTTTAATCAAATTAATGCTATCAATCATATCTGCCTGCTAGCCCAGGATGATATCTTTTCTTATGCCTAAACAGAGCTTTCATTTTGTGCCAAGGTATTATCATCACGTTATAATCCTAGGCATGACATCATTTTATTATCGAGATGCTTGAGTAGACAGACAACATTCATCCACTCCTATACATTCTTTGGCAGTGCATTACCTCTGGGTGGGCTGGGTGATCCCATGCGCTTTCAGCCACAATGCAACGTGCTTCGTTTCTGTTTTAGGGCAATAATTTTAAACACTAGTCGAGAATTAAGTCTGAAAATTATGGGATATTTAACTTCTTCTTAAGAACCCTGTTCTCTAGCCTTTGAAATGGATAAAGTGATGAACAGGACTTATTCTTCATAGTTAAACAAAAAGTCTTCGTTCAGTAGTTGAAAACGAAGATTAAAAACGTAGTAATATTCCAAGCTCTATAAATAGTAAAATCAATTAAAAAGTCAAATTTGCATTTGTTACTCAATATATAAATAGTGCAGATAATTAATTATTTTTACAATAATTTTCTCGACCAAAAATAAGGGCACATTTTTGATTAGTTAGTAGTGCAAGGTTTTTTTTCTGATAGGCCTGCATTTTTCTTTGAGTGCACTTTTAATTTGTAATAAAAGTTTTGAATTCATTAAGTCAGGTGCGAAATATAATTGCTCTAAAATAGCTTTAAATTTGATCAACTTGAAACGAATCGAACAATTGCTTGTTATATTCATACACACTTGCAGGGATTACATTTATTTGAAATAAAATGATCATATTTTTGTCAAATTTTGGAGCTAACATTTCATTTTCAAAAATTTGCAATATCTTCTAAATGTATAACGAATGGATTGAGAAAGAATAATTGATTATTTAGCCATATGTAATATATGATGAGGCATATATGCTACCGTTTTGAACGTCTTATAATACAAAGTGGTACGAACTAAATTACTAATAATTTTTTAGATTAAAATCCTATTAGTACACTCAAAGAGAAGACGAAATGGGACTCCCAATTAATCACGCTGTGTGCATCTGGCGTCAATGACGACGTCAAATCGCCGATTTGCGTTGCATGCAAGGAAACGGAAGTTTTTAGTTGCAATGAGATAGAGACAGTTCCATCTTTGGCATTCAATTGGCGGAAAATTCCAGAGCGATTGCATCTACTAACGAGCGCCTTGGGCGTCAGTGTATGGAACGAGCCTTAACCTGCAACCTACCCTAATTACTGCCTGTGGAAACCGGGTCTGAGGTATTGGAATAGCAAAGTCTCAAGATGTATACGTGACAACCAGGTATTACCTAGCGAAAAATAATTTTATGGACCTATTCATTTTTGAAACCATTTCATGCAGAGCATTCACGATTTTTAAGGTCTTATTCTTAAAAGCACAACGCCATATTTCCTTGATTTATAATGATTAGGGACTTTAAGACCAATCATGCGATGCAGTAGGTAGTGTGCATTACAATTTGGCGACAATATTAACCTGGCGTGATCCTGGTTCAAAAACGGGTCCACAAAGCGTTCATTCAATTATATTCATATTTAAATTTTATGCTTCCAGACGGTGCAGTATTGGAGATAAAATAACGTTGGGACCTAAATTAACGTCCATGAAGAACCTTTCCTCACAAAATATGCATAGTGGATATCTATTTAATATATAAGTGAACGATTTGTGAACGAATTCAAAGAAACTACTAGAGATACCGAGGAAGTAACTATTAAGGTAATTGACTGCTAATGCGAATTTAAATACAAGAATGTTTTGCACTTCGTAATTATGTCATTGAATTACGTACGATTGATGTGAACATTATTTAACATGATCATGCTGGTATTCTATTCATGGATGTACAGCGGCACTCAAGGCTAGATAAAAATAAGTTTTCGATAATTTTTTTTTCTAATTCAATTGTAAATATAATTAGTTTTCCGCAAGTATGCAAGTGATTTTCTTGCACCATTATTGGTATACAATTATGATCATAATCTTAATCTAGGCGTTAAATAGGATTTATGGTGGCAGTACAGGTTTCAATTAGGAGTTTTATTTTAATAGTGAAAAAAGAAAACAGGAAAAAAGTGACGGAATATTGCTAAAATGGCAGAAAAAGAGAAAAAATAAGTAACAATCAAGGTCTTCCTGTGTTAAAAATTTAAAATAAATATAGGTGTGAGTTTCAAACAGAATTTACAGGACTGGTGAGCCTGAAAGTCAAGAAATATTTTACAATTAAATTGGGAAAATAATAGTTAAAAATAAATTCATAATATTCAAGGCAAGGCTGATCTGCTACGCTGATATATTGTTAACTTCAAATTTTCTTCTTTTCTATGGCTTGAGTGGTGGTCAAATCAGGGGAGTATTCTGCTACTGAACAAAAGATCTGGTTTTAAATACTAGCATCGCCTCTAGATACACCCATCTTTGAACTTTCGTTTAAAGAATTTTATTTTACGGGCACTAGTGATTTCTGGGAAACCTGTGACTGTGCGGTGACAGGCCACACAGATGTTCTTCCCCATTAGGCCCTACTAACGCCAACCAAAAGAAGCCAATGAGAGTGAGTACGTCCGTAACAGACGATCGTAAATAACGAGGGGAACGTAAAATTAAAGGAAGAAAAGCTTTAGATTGTTTACCTGATTTTCATTTCAAAGTAAAAAACATTTTTTTTCATGGAGTATCTATTTGAAAATCGGTTATTCCCAATTTGTTAAAATGGAACTGACAATAACTGATGTGGGCATTGGCCCCTTTGTCCCAAGTTGTCGTAAGAACCAGCATTAGCTATAACAACGTTATATTTTAAAACCATATGAAACTAGGATATTTTAGGTGACTATGCAATCACTGTCATGTGTAAGTCTTAATGAATTCTGGAGTGACATTGCTGTCAATTTCTATATTTTAGATCAACACGAAATTTATTGGAGTCGTATGAAACAGATAATAGTAAAAAGGTGGCGGAATATTGTTAAAATGGTAGAAAAAGAGAAACAACGCACAACAGCAATGCCCCTTTGCATATAAATTTATATAGTTCTTTCTCACTAATTTTTTTGATGTACACCATTTGAATTTGAATTTAGTTGGGGGCGTTGGCGCTACGAAAAATCTGGATTCAATCGTGGCGGTTCTTATATTCAAAAGGCCGTCATCCCGACATTTTCTGGTTTTCGCGGAAGTCAGTAGGAAAAGTGTCATCTTTTACATCGTTTCCCTTTATTGGATTGAATTTATTGCCCCAGAACCTTATGTTTGAAACTACTTTACGAAAATTTAATTGGTGTGATGTCAATATTTGAAAGAGGCGAGGAAGATTTACAAATTTGACAAATTTATTTTCGTTAACTGATTCGTGATTTCCCCTATATTATTTTGATTACGAAAAGCATTAATGTAGATTAGACCGTAGAACCAAACAGTTCAACAAATTAATTTAGAGTTTTGGAGTGAATACCTCCTTCACATTTTTATTTAAATTCTCATATCACAGCTGAAGAATGTTCACGTCATCCCTGCGGGTATCCAATGTTGAAGTTAATCACATGCTCTTTTTGTGCCGCTCATGGAATTTCTGTTTCGATAAACCATTTGTCAGTTCAATTTATAAATATATGGTTTTATTCTTTCATCAGGAATTATTGGTATTTAGGTCAGCAAAAATATCATTCTTTAGGCGGTGACCTGATGGTTGCATATTTTTAAGCATTTGTTAATGACTTTTGCAACATTATATTTATTTAAATTAGCCCTGAAGATTTCCAACAAGCTTTAGTAATAGCTCATTGAAAAAATGCAAAAATAAATATTTACAGCAACATGTCAGATTCAGAAATCTTCCTTTTGAAGTTTAATTTGATTGCATAGAAGATAGACCTGCAGTGATCGGTACATAGAAAAAAAATATCCTGGCGACTGCATCAAACTTCTTTAAGAGGTAAAATTTGACGACAGCCGTCAAAGACATGGGCAGATGTTAAATTTTGTCTTATGGAGACTTTTGGACATGTAATATGCAGAACCTCTCTTTGCAATGAAATACTCGTATCATTTTTGTGTGCCACCCATTTTTCCAAGTTTAAGGCTGCTCCAAAGTCAGTTACGAGTTCCCGGAGTTTTTTTCTCCTAAAAAAAGTTTCCAATAGGAAGAAAAATAGTTTATCTTGAAAGCCGCAGATTAGGTTTCGGAGTCAAAAACTATCCCGTCATTGTACGAGACTTTCCATTCAGAAATAATACTATTCCGCGGAAAGCCGGATTCCAAAGCGGTGCCCAGGATGAAATACTTTTCCGAAGGCTAAAAGCGAAAGAGAGTTTTAGGCGATGGAGGAAGGATGAGTAAGTGGAGAGAAGCAAATGAGAGTACCCACTTCTTTTAACCACGCCGCCTAATTATTTTTAAGTAAGATACGTTAACCATCTATGTCCCAAAAATCAGTACAAAGTAATTATTTGGTTCCCCTAGGTGGCATATAATTATTCATAAATGCCTTTGCCTGTGTCCTTTTCTCAGGTCTATGCCCACTCTTAAAGGGATGTAGGATGAATGGGTTTCAGAGTCTGGAGCACATGAGGGCAAGTTGTTGCAGCAAGGGTATTGGGGGGAAATGAGCCCAAGGTAAGGGTAACAGATAAGTTTTCCCGGGATGCTGCGTGAACGGCACTATTCTAATTTTCAACTTTATTTTTTCTTTCTGGATGCTTGTTAAGGTAATCATCTTCTATGTAATATTTATTTGGCTCTCACCTTTTACCTGTATCCTTCTCCCATTCCTTTCGAAAACTTCCCTCAGTTTATAAACCTTCAATGGCAAGAGGCCGTAGTCGAAATTTGCATACGGACTGGATGTGCTGAAATGCCTTTATTTGAGACAAGTGGTGGTATTAATCTTTTTTGATTGGATGTATTTCAGAGGAATTATTGTAGCCTCAATGGCCGCTGGTAGGAGCAACAACATTAGTCTTTTTAAAGACCTTTGCTCATAGTCTCAACTTTATTTCTTTGCAGTCTTTCTCGAATCCTCCTATTTCCATTAACTTGACTAACTGGTATTATTCCGTGATAAGAACCCATAAAAACATTCGCAATGCAGCAATCGTTTAAATACTAGCAGCACGTCTCATTTGTCTAATTATTTTCTGATCACACGTTAGTAATTCTAAATAAATTTATTGAAAAAAGACGAATTACAAAATAACGTTGCATGTCATTGAGGATGGTGATACTTTTAGGAATAAGGAAAAAGCCGGAAATAAGATATAATATTCTGTACAAATAGAGTAGTTTCAGACGTGATGTGGTGGAATTCGAAAATAATAAAAAAAGATACTTATAATTTTGGGCAAGATAAATTCAAAAGTATGACCGGGTTTCGATGATTTACATCATCTTCATGTTCTGAAGATGATATAATATGTCGAAACCCGTACTATGAAACTTAACTAGAGGAAAATTGTTGCAAAACCTTTTAATAATAATCTGTAATTTTCAAACTGGACTATTTTCGATGAACGATGTTCCATTCAAGCATTAATCCATCTTCAGTTGGTCGTTAGCTATCAAGCAAACAGGTTTATGCAAGAGAGCAAAACCATAAGGCTTGTGTGGACTATATGACTAACGAAAGGGGATAATCACACAAGGTACCTTTACAAATTTATAAACTTGGTAATGCAGGTAAATGTACTGTCGATAAATTTTATATTTAGCGCACGTTAAGTTTAGGTATTATTATATTTTAATTTTCATTGGAACAAATTAGAGTTTTGAGTCAATAATTGGCACAATATCCTCACAAATTTACTGATACGTAATTGTGCTTAGGTATTCGATTTAATCAAACAAAATGATCTGCATACTTCGTTTTTCTATGTCAATAAATATCCCCAGAAGCAATTCAAAAATGTATTCTCTAAAATGAATCTTATGATCCACATTAAAAATTAATATATTTTCTTTTAGCCATATCTACGGAGAGACTTCTAAAGAGAGTCGATTTGATTTAATGATAAATTATATTTTAAAGAAAACCGCATGAATTACTACCATCAAATTGATTTGTTCTCAAGATTAAAATTTGCATTCTCTTAGAGACTTCTTATTTTCTTTTCTTTTGCGGATCATTTATCGACCTGCCTTGGAAGGTACACCCTGGCGGATAGCGTGAGTAAAACCTATTTTTCTGCAGTTCAAACCTTATATTACTCATGTCCAAAATTTTCATTCACCAAAAAAAGTATTAAAAATCCACTTGAACCTACATGTCTTTGTTAATATTCCGCCAAATTCTTTCGTTTTATCCCCCCCTTCATCTTTGGTTTTTGTTATCGCACGTTCATCTCGTGTTTCAGGTAGGGTGATTATATTTCCGTGGTTCATGCCAGGCAAAAACATTTGAATGCGTAACGCAATTAAATCTCTAAGGGTAAAAGATTTATTCTTCTCATAGTTATGTTTCTAAATATATTTTATATCGTGCATGCATTCTTTGGATTTCTTTGATATTCTCTTGTGTTCCGATTAACATACTTATGAACGGAATGATAAACCATTTGTTTGCTTTCATTAGATTTTCACTGACATCTTATGGTAATAAAAAGATTCTTCGTGTTTTTCCTGCTTCTCATGGACATCCATTATAATAAAACACATTTTGGAATACTCGTCCTCAGCCGAACCGGAGTTAAGTGTTTTGTTTATGGATTTTGGATATTTATGGATGGATGGAAACACAGATTCAACTATGCTGTTTGTTCATGTGACAGGTAAAACTTAGCTAATTTTTCCAGAAAATGCTTGATATACTTCCGTCAGAGAAAGCCTTATATTTATGCTTTCCATAAAATGTTTGAAATGCTTCCGTCAGAGAAAACCTAGCGTTTCTCTGAGTAATAGTAAACTATTACTCAGAGAAACGCGAATTCTAGAGAGTTCTGACGATGGCAAGGTTGCAAAAGTTTAGTTGCTTTTTTCTAGCATTGATTTTCAATATGCTGATAACTTTAGAATGCTAGTAAGAAGAATGATTTTTGAGAATATTTTATGCACTCATTTTATTCAAAGTATTACTAATTCTTTGTACCGAATGATGAATGCCCTTTCTTTTCATGGCTTATCCGCCATTGTACGCCATTTAAGACCACCTTATGAAATAGTTGTTTTGACGTTTAATACATTTCTGTTGCCACAGATAATTTTTAAATGATAAATATCCGGTGTACGAAGCTAGAAAAATTGTAGTCATAAAATATAACTTCTTGAAATTTTATGATTAAACTGTAGGATTGATTATTATACATATAGGTATGTATGTTCTGAAATTGCATGTAAATAGGTTAAAAAGCAGGTGTTTTAAAAAAGAAAAGAATTATTCAATATTTGGTCACTAAATATTGACCTAAAGTTCAATGCTTCTAGCAGGAAATACTTTCGCTGAGAAGTAATTATTCATTAGGCGTGTAATATTTGAATAGAGTGGCCAGATTGTCTAGTGTACCTAGTGGGCGTGGTAGTCTAGTTTAGGCTTTGTGCCACTTACTGAGAGGATCGCTCCCGGACAAGGTTTCTTTAACTTTCATAGTTTAACCTAATCGTAACGATGTTTTGGTCCCTGAACCTTGCTGAGTAAACACCGGCAGCACAGAGAAAGGAATCGATAGATTCCACATCTTGTTATTTAGTACACACTACACGTAGCAATATCTTATGTATTTTCCGTCCCATTTATGTAAATTAAATTTGATATAACCATAATACTAAACTTCATAGCTTGTATACACTACAACGACATGATGGAATAAATATTTTATGGGCTCCAGACTATTTTTCTGCATAGAAGTAAATTTATTTTCCTTTTTATAAAGGAAATCAATCAAGATACCTGTATGTGTTAGAATGCTTTTTTATACAGCATCATATCAATATACAGTTTTTTTATTTTGTAAACCTTTGAATTGAGTTGTTGCACTGTAAATATCCCCTCCAATACCTTCACTTTCGTGGGAATTATTATCACCGATTTCAGCATACAAGTTTAAGTTCCCGATTTCCGCGCGAAAAGAAATAAATTCCATGTACAAGAGTGCTTCAGGACATAAAGGATGACGATGTGTTGATTCAGCATTCATGAATCCAATTATCTTCATAGGACGGTGGCTTTCAATAGAAAAATCGAAAAATCGGAAAAAGAGGGGATGTTCATTTGAAAAATGTCGGGAAAGGGAATAGAGAATATCATTGGCCTTCGTGAATGTGGTCTATGGACCTAATCACGCAAATTGCTCCAAAATTGGAAACCTTGAGGAAGAAAAAAGGGAATAATTCTTGAGTTTGAACAGACAAATTTGAGTTTTTTTTAAATTTGGTCAACTTTTATTCATAAATATATAGGAATACGTTTAAGGCGTGACTATGTGGAAAATTAATATGGTGGTGGTTTAAACAATTATCTAGAGGAAAAGAGCTACTAATTGTTTATTATTACGACTCTTTATGTTTTATAAATTATTCTGTGGGGCTATATCAATCTATCGGACTCAATTCCAGTTGTTCGTCTACTTTAATGCAAGGTAGTGGATTGGTGAGGTGGCTTATCTCCCATGCAGAATAGTCGTGATCTATTTCCGGCTCTGGCGGATTATTATAATCTCCATTTCCTATTTTAGTGCCATAAAAGAAATTTTTGATATTGATCTAGTTAGCTGAGGTCTGTAGACAATACAGTATTTTGTGTTTTTTGGAGACTAATTACCTTCCAGTTAATGAATATAAACATGGTACTGTTAGGTGTGAGGTGTATTTAGCGGGATAGGTTGCTTCGGCTTCTACGAAGGGATGGCTGATGCAATTGGAGGTGGTCTCGCGAGAGAGAAAGGCTCCTGTCTTCAGCACAGCTCCAAGCAGACACTCATGTCAACTTCAGCCAGCAACCAATGTATCCGTAATTAGTATTCTGAATATATATATATATATATATATATATATATATATATATATATATATATATATATATGTATGTATATATATAAATTGGATTGAAATCTGTTAATTATGTTATTGATGATAATGCAACAAAAAGAGAGCGTAATATCTGAAGTCAGGAAAATCGTTCGTAGCGGTTGATGGTTATATATTTATCATTGGATTATTTGGCCTTTTCGTGAAACTTCCAGCACTATGACTTACATTTTTCATTAAAAAATACCACACGTCCTAGATATTCCAAGGACATACCTAGATATGATGTACTTCTGCTTAAGCAGTTTTATAAAGTATCTTTCTTGATAAAAAAATCGACTTTAATCTTATATGCCCAAAAATGTCATTGAGTAACGTTGTTTTTAGCTGTCATAAAATCATTGCATTGCAAGCATTTTCATATATTCTTCTATTAAACATTAATAATATTGGCAGGACCTCCTATATTTCCCTTTGTATAGAATTCACTTTGGAGATTATTTTAACATTAGTGTTAAATTGAATAGCCATTTACAATATGATGAATCATTGAATTTATGCAGGATTATTAAAATTGAGAATGCTTTTTGACTTAAAGCGAAAATTTTCAAACGAAGTATTTTAGATAAACCAGGTAAATATCACTTTGATGAATATCAACTTATATGTGTTAGTTGAAGCAGTATAAATTTATGGAAAAGGTTACAATGGGAAAACTACTCACTGGTGAAACAATTGTTTCAGCCATTTGCACAGCAGGGTACCAACATTTTTTTCTTCGGCACAGTTCTGACTATGTTCGCAATGGTCTGGCAGAGACAACAAAAATTACCAAGCAAGACATTGTGCTCCAACTCCCTCCAATAGCATATACTGCTGTATATTACTTTCGTTCAGTCACTTGGAAAACACATTTGAACATAAACTTTTTATTTTGGTTAAAATGCTGCTCTTCTAAATTTATTAAAGATTTTCTTCAAATCTTTAAACGTGGCCTAGCTGCAGGCTACATAGTATGTATGTCATTGAATTCAGTACCTCTTCAACTTTGGAAATAAGATAAAGGTTTAGTGACCTTGTTTTGGATGGTTATACTTGGTCCTGGTCAGTAATGAATGCTGTTTGACGTGTCAATCTCCACAATGGCAACTATAAGTCCTGATCCATGCAACATTGTAGTTAAAATATAAGGTTCATTATCCCTTGAACAAATTGATGTCAGTCACATTTTGACCTGATGAGATTTAGGGCCCCATGAACGACGAATCCTTGTTTTGGAAGCCAAAAAACAATGTACCATGCCTCAGCCGAAGACCCAAAGACCATCAAATGTAGCCTAATGCTCCATATAGATTAGTCTATTTTCTTATAAGGGGAAATTATCTTGAGGTAACTTTGGCATATAAAAAGTGTTTGGTTGGTTAAACAAAATAAAAATGTTTTAAAAGATATGGGAATAGCATTGGACTACTGACCGATTACCAATCAAACTTTTCTGGGCACACTCAGTTCCACCCTAGCTGTGAGGTATTTTTGCTACCAGATCTCCCTAAGGAACGATAGTTTGCACAGAAAAAGTAACTTCCACCCCCAAGTGATGTATGAGTTTTATAGTACCCACATGGAGAATTCACAGTACTGGATGACCTCTGCATTAACCACCAAATCGACCTTCTCGTTGATTCCTGTGTTTATGGTTTTTTTTATTGTGACTTTAATTGCCACAGCTACAGAACATGGGATAATGTTTGTCATAATTCGAATAATTGTCTTTTTGCTAATTACTATGTCTATTGAATATAATGGTTATTTGAAACAAAAAATTGCAACTTACAGCACTCTTCAACGACCCGAATCTTTCCTTTTACTTAGGAAAATCCTCACTTTTTTCTGTTCACTCATTACATTTAAATAAGCTCCATTTGGAAAACTCAAGAAACAAATGTAACAAAAACACCTTATATTGTTCCTTGCTTTGTTTAGTAGTACCTTAGTTAATTTAGTTAGCTGATTTACTAACGTTACAGAATATTCTATTAACTAATGCGAGTCATTTACTACGTTTTATTTATTTTTGTAATATTGATTACCATTTTATGTATGCGGTGCTTAGCTTTGCCTTGTCGGCTTCTGTGATTTTTCTAATTGATGACTACGAAGTAAAAATACATGGTCGTAATTATATACTTAGTTGTAGTTTAAATAGTTATACATTTTAAGGTTAATTCAGGCATTTGTGCCAGTGTTCATTACTTAAAATTATAAGACCGAAAAATGGCTCCTCTCGTACATGGTTCGGTTTAAATTCTTTTTGTTTCTAATTAAGGTAAGTTATGTTCCTTTTACTGCAGACTCCCACTCTAGTTTTATGGCTTAATCCTTGATTTTCAACTTTTAAATGATCTAAATGAACTTTTGGTTGACGTATTTAAATTGTAGTTTCCAAATATTTTTTAGGTAAAGGTGGCTTAAAATTTTCAAACACCTACCATAAGACGTATGATGGTTCCTGTGGTGATAAATTTTGAGGAAAGCTCTTTTATAAAAATGTCTTTTAACTTGAATGTTAAAATTTCACCCAAATAACGGCTTATCAAACAATTTTTACCCTAAAATCTTCCAAAAGTTTATTTTTATTTGTTTTCAGAATCAAACAGATATTGACCGGGGAGAAAAACTTGGCCTCACGGTTGGCATGTTATCATCAGGACACTAAAACCCAACCAACAGATGACGGATTACCATTGAAATTCTTGAATGTAGCACCGAAAATACGACCCAAGCACCTGCCAACTTTGGGAATATGACCTGAGACTTTCAGATAGTAACCCTGCTGCTCATCAATCAGTCAGTTCAAAGAGACGAATGGATAAATTTCTTTCGAACCACTAAAACCAAATTAAGAGAAATATACATCAACTCTGACAGATATTCAAATTGCTTTGAATTTTCATCACATCCTGATCGTAAGATCAGGATGTGATGTCATCAACTTCAGAGTTCCTTGAATATAGCACCACCCAGTATATCCATTTCCAGATAGTACTCCTTTTAATTAAATATGGGTATCCTAAAAAACTGCGTCGGTTAGCTTCTAGGGTGTGAAGTCACATGTTGAAATTGTACCTTGGAAATCCAATATTTTAAAAATCTGGATCCAATCCAGATTTTACCTCGCGTTTTTGTGTACCCATAAAACTACTTGAAAGCAATTTCTCCACCCGATTTTGCACCTCTTTTTCTAACCTTGAATCGCTCCCTCCGCCTTTCCTTGTCTATTTTGCGCATCTAATGAAATTTTAGCCTTGAAGATTAAAAATATCCCTTGCAAATTTACGGAGCTACAATTCGTGTTCATCATGCAAGTTACGAATTTTGGTTTCTGCATACGACCGCGTAAAAGTTCAGGCCATTTAAAATAGCGTTTCATCATTCATTACAGGAGTACTTCAAATTAATCTGATAGTTTAAAAATGTTCTTATGTATGCGTACATGGCCTATTTTCAAAACTCTATTGAGGATTATTGATTGAAATAATTAAAACAAATTAGATTTAGAGAGTTACTGCTAAACGTCCATGGATTCTTATGAAAACATAAATTTTTCGATCTGTCCAAAAAGTGGTATGAGAAAAACGTATTCCACAATTAAGAAATCAATTTATTTTGATCAACGCTAATAGTACAGATGATGTCAATGAAAACCACGAACATTCCAATCAATATCTGCCTAAACGCAAAATACTGTCACCCATTCCATTTCCCTTTGCAACGGGGCTGCTGCTTCTATCAACCATGGTGCAATCATTCGTACCATATGTGCATATGATAACCTACGGCGTCAGAGAACGTGGAGAATCTTGATGTGTACGGGTACTTCTGCAACTTTTTTGTATTGCGTTTCCCCATCAGTTCGTTTATAATTTTTCAGTCTCTTTCTTCTAATCCTACTAGGAGATGCATAAGGAGTCACAGAAAAGGGGTGGAAAGCAAGCAGATTGAGAGATTTTTCTCAGAGCATGTTCTCAGAAAATAAACCGTCCAGAATTACACAGTACCAAACACAATTTTTAGTGAAACATGTAAATATCAGAGGATGGATGCAACAACAAGTGCTGAAAATCGGTTTTGGAATCCACGAAATTTCAGATAAACTGATTGGATTTTTAAGAGAAAGTAATATTAAGAAATACGGGGTGCCGAAAGTGTTCCAATCAAATTTCCCGCGCCGCTCCTTTTGGTTGGAGTGGGATCAAATTACTTGGAATTGGTGGGGGACGCTAAGCTTTGCCGCAAACCCAGTCTCAGTGCTCTCCAAGTTGCGGAAGTGGCAGGACTTAAGTTATTGTAAACCTCTGCGCACCGACCATGTCACGAAAAAAATGTAATCGACGATTGAGCAAAGTTATGCGATTACTATATTTTGTGTAAACTGAAAAAATCTCTTGAGGAGGCTAAGAAAATGATTCGTGAGGCTTAGGAGACTTTCCTCTGCCCTACTCAAAAGTTTCGAGGTGGTTCGAGGTCTTTAAGGAGGGTCGGGAAGAGGTTCACAACGAACAACGGACTCTGATCGTCGATTGAGTATGAAGATGTTTACCAATGAACTGAACTTTTCGTCCACTGCTGTGTTTTGCATTGCTACTGAAGATTTAGCGATGAGGAAAGTGTGCGCCAAGCTCGTGCCCAAGGTGTAGTCAGGCGACCAAAAGACCAACCGAGTGGAAATTTCTAGTGAACCTTTGGGACGTATTAAAAATGAACCAGATTAATTGGACAACGCCATCACTGTTGATGAAACCTTGGTTTTTAAATACGACCCAGAAACAAAACGTCAAAGCTCCAAAACACCAAAAGGAGTTAGTTCCTTTAGAACAGACATTTAACGCTGCCTAATTCATGGGTGTGCTGGAAAGACTCCGAAAAAGGGTTAACAGGACGAGAAAAGACATCTTCGCTACCTGGCCACTCCATCACGAAAACGCTCTTATCCACAACGCGCTAGGAGTCCGCGAGTTATTGGCCAAACACCAGTTACTAACGCTGCCCCCCCATAGCCCTAATGCCACCCCAGCAGACTTTTTGTTCCCACGGATTAAGGCAGCCCTGAAAGTAACCCATTTTATGTCCATAGAAGAGATCCAGTCAGCCGTGACGAAGAACTTGCGAGAGATCCCGAAGACGCCTTCCATGGTGCGTTCTAGTCATGGCATAGTCGCTGGAAAAAATGTGTAGAGGCCCAAGGACAGTAATTTAAAGAATTTAAGTGTATTTGCAAATCTGATCAATAAATTACTATGAAAAAATAATTGTATAACTTTCAGTACACATCCGTTAGCTTATTGTGAAGTATTTTATCTTTTTGATTGCACCAGTGTAATGCCACTAATTTACTATGCATAACGTACTTAACTAAAAGCACCTAAATGGCATTTGCCCACGTGTCCCATATAAAATGTGGTTTTTTTTGCTTAACTAATTAATGAGCATTTTTGAACTTTGGAGGGCCCAAAGCTTTTAGTTACGCTACTTATGCACATGAGAGCCATTGCCATTGAATTACAGATATATCATTTCGTAAATTATGACTGAATTGTTTTGTGGAACCATCGCCTGAATAATGGAATTTCATTTGGAAATGTGGTTACACCTAAACTTTAGTAAAGTAGACCTTTTAGCTCTTAAACAGAAATAATTCAAGAGTCAATCGCAAATAGAACCATCAGCTTAAGATTTACATCTGTCTCACATGATTGGGTCCAATTTTGCAAAATTTGTGGACAAGATAAAACGGCAAACGATATGATGTTTTCTGATCTATTGTTATGCTATGAGTGAGCTAATCAAAGAAAGTATGAGATAATATTATTTATAGCGCAAATTTTCATTTCCTATGCAGATTACCCGTTTAACTCAATTCGTCTAGTGCCTGGAAAACCCAAATATTATTTATCCAACTTCAGGAAATGAATCATTCAGTACTACCTCAACCCCTACCAAATGTCTGTGATCCTGGGGCTGGGGCTCACGATAATGTAAAATAAATAGCATGCCACCAATATCGGCTACATCACTCGACGGATGCAGAATTTACGTACTGGATACGATGGGAGTAGCACGTTTGGTGTTTTTAAACTCACCTCACCCACAGAGCTTGAGGAAGCATTACTCTGTAGCAGTGATGAGCTTAGACCGAAATTGGTCCCGAAAATCGAACGATTTCATTTGCTTTGACGATATATTCTTTTTCCGGAACATCCACTCAACGGCTGTTCAGTGCGAAGGACCTCTGGCATTTTCCCCGAGTTTCCTCGATCCCCCTGGGGCCGGCCAGAAACATGGGTTTTGTCTGTGGGCAAAGGTAATTTTATTTCGGGTAAACAAGGGAATAATAATCTGTGGAGTTTACCCGTGTAACCAATACAAGTTTCCTCTTCAGACGTACCGTACCACATATTTCGGCATCAATAAATTTGGTAGGCATACTTGCAATACAGGAAGCTGTGTTCATAAAAATAAGTGATTGTAAAATAAAAAGTTTGAAAATTTGTTGCACGCATATATAACAATTATTTGCTATCATTTCTCTCAAAAATATCATTTCCTCATTAAAATTTTTGAATCATTTGTTATGTTGGCAAAACTGTTATTAATTATTTGCTAAATTATATTAAAAACCGCTATTTTATGAGTTTCAATGTTATAGTCCAAAAGTTGAATCCCTTATTAAGTATAGCTAAAGCTCATGTACACACACAAATCAAATAAATTACAATGAAAAATAAAGTACGCTTTTATTTTGCCTTCTTCCTCATCTTTATACTGAGTACCTATTTTTCAATTAAAATACAATGTAGTCATTGACATTGCTGTCAATTGTCTTCATTTGCGATTGAGAGTAAGTTTACATCATAGTTTTTGCAAGTTCATATGTAGAAGAGTAATAGTTGCTGTTAGCGAATAAATCAGCAAAGTAATTATAAAACATGAATATTTAGCAAATCTTGTGTAATCAAGCCGTTAAACGTTATACTTGGAGAATTTTGTTATTGTTTCCATAGTCTATTAAAAACCTCCTTATGCATTGCATCCTGAAAAAATACTTGTCTTTTCTGGCCAATAATTCTAGATTCACCACTATTCCCTCTTCTTTCATTTGGCGAACCCCTTAAACCCATAAATTGCTTGCAATAATCAATCATCAGTGAAACAGCTCCAGCGAAATTTCAACCAATGTCTTGAAGCTATCATATTTAGGAGAGAGTATACCTACATATATGCTACAAATTCCTAATAAACCATAACTTATTTGAGGCAAACCAGGAGACGAAGTAGATCGCGGCACCTTCATTATGAAGAAATGGTTTCTTTACATTGCTGTGAAGGCTACAAGACGTAATGGGCAACTGGCATGAGTAATATCCGAGGAGTTTTGGCAAAGCATGACAGATAATAACGGGAGGTCATTCAAAGGCTTTGTGTTTGAGATTAATCAGTGTGAAAAAATGTTGCATTAATATTCCGGATTTAAAACTGATTTTTTGTATTTGGGAAATTTTTCACCTTGTTCCTCAAGTTTGAAGTTGTAACTATTGATTTTTGTTTTTCTACCATATATTTTCTGTGTAGTTTTTCGTCTTATGCAAGGCAGATACATTTTTTTAGTCTGCCAATAAAGTAACAACATAAATATTATATTTCTCTTGTCAATTAGGTATGTTTTAATTACTTGCATGGTAGTACTCAAATAAAACTACGATGAAATTTTAGTTGCGATCATTGACCACTTCAACGGGATCAATCGTTGAATAAGCTCCTTACCTCAACAAATTGAATTTCATTACAACATCACTGAAATGAAAGGCCTTCACCGGCAGTGGAATCAATATAACATGACTGATTTTTGGACAAACAAAAAAAATATATTTACTCATCAAAATTATTTTATAAATTTCTAATAATGCCTATGGCATCAAAGATTTGATCCTTTTCACCACTTCATCATTTTGCCATGAAGTCAACAGTTCCTCGTCGACATCTCTTGAGATGTTTGGAAACAACCTGCCTCGCTCTCTTATTCATTTGAATTCTTCGCATTTCCATTGTTATTCCTCTCATAATATCTCAAATCCGAATATCTCAAGATCCAGAAGGATGAAGATGAAATGTTTTCCAGCATTCCACTTGGATTTTATTACATTATTTTTCTCTACCCCAGAAAGAAAAGTGGAAGCAAATTTTCCGGAATGAGAGAGAGAGAGAGAGAGAGAGAGAGACCAAGTGGTAAGGGGTCGGTGTGTTTCTAGGAAGCGGCGGCATGTGGGGTACCGGTGATGTAAACGCGATTTCCGATGTTATTTGCTAGGTATGCAACAAAGAGTTGAACTATCAAAGAAAAAAATAATGGAAGCCTTTCGTTGTTAAAAAAGAGGATGCAAAATAAATTTACTTGAAAGTTGAAAGAGAATTGGTAGCGAGTATAAACTCCTGTTATGCGTAAGCTGTGCAAAGAGCTGTGTTCAAGGTAAGTTGCGCACATGGCTCATTGGAATGTAAGGCATACAAGATTAATTTCTTTCATATAAAATTGTTTATACAATAGAAACAACCTGCCTAAAACACCATTGAGATATTAGATATAACTAAATCTTAGATAACTAAAAATCACTGGTGTTCCATAAATTATTCAGGAATTTTATTCAAGAGCATGTTATAGTAAGTTCGGATATGTGGGCGCAAAATCCAACAAAATCATCACATTCTTTCAATATACCGCCATTTAATTTCTATAGTTTTAGTCAATGCTAAGTTTCGCTTAAAGGCCCCTTTGTTACTTCTACAAGAATTATTTCTATTATAACGACATATTCATAAGTACAAACAGTAGTAGGGTACTTGTATTGATATTTCTTGTACGTGTTTTGCCCCAATACCGAATTTATATCACACATGCATGCACACATACACACAAATATACGAGTATATGTATCTATAGGAATATAGTGGTTAAGGTAATTTTTGGATGGACACAAGCTACCAAACGGCACTGTGAAGATTCCCATGTCTCTAGAGAGAACTAACCATATAGACAATACTACAATAAGCCCCTCTTCAACTCCGTATACTTTCTTCCTCCCATCATGCTACCCAGCATCCCTATTTTATTCCTGCCCTTTCCTCGTTTGCCTAGCATTCTCCTCTCTATCACAGTCTTCAACATCTCACTGCCAATCTATATGCTCTTCCTCTTTCTTGCCTTCTTTGGATTTTTTCCAACAATCTCCTTTCCTCTCCCTCAATGCCTAACACTTCCTCGGTTCATTAAATTAGAAAAACAATGTATTTTTCCACTGTTATTTATTTTCTCACTTATAGTTTCAACGCTTAGGCGTCATCATTAGAGACAAATTAGTCAAGTTGCGACCCTTAATGGCCTTGCCACGGGGAACAGACACCTTTGCTGCCACTTCACTGGTGAACAGAAGCTGCGTGGACTCTTATCATCTGGCACCTAATATACACATGTAGATATAAGAATACATGCATAAAATAACTTGAAAATAGTTGGCTCTGTAGCGAACCAATGAAATTATATTACGGCGCCATCGTGGCCGACCACGTGAACGTTTCCTAGAGGTTGCCAATAGAACTTTAATGGATGAGATTCACCTCCGTGATTTTCTTTGCTGATGAGGTATTTTTAACGGGGTAAAGGTCATGTGTGAGGAAAATTGGGAAATTGATAGGATTGTTTAAAGGTAAGCGGGAGTAATACTGCGAAAAGAAATGAAAAAAAAGCTGAGTGATTTTTATGTTTATATTTTTAAAAATTAGTTCTCCCGAGATACGATACATGCATTCATTTTTGAAAGCAGGATTCAGTAATCATTTTTATTGATGATTTCCAAGCGTAGTTTAGGGCTGATGCAAATTCCAAAGCACGAAAATATCTCAAAATATAATAATCCTTTCTCTGAGATTCTTTTGTTGTTCTAGAAGGCCTTGTATCCAAAGAAATCTCACCACGTGCATTTTAATTAGTTGCCGACATGCTGTGAACCTAGTGTCCTTCAAAATGCAGAAACAAAGCAAAAACCGCGGCCCCATAACGTCGTATTTCATTCATTCGGAGCGGCCTAGATACTTCCAACCCTATGGTGTGGGTAGAAGGGTCTGTATGCAAAGGGTGAACACAGTAAAAATACCCCTTTTCTAAGAAACAAAAACTGAGAAAATCACTCACTAACGCTTAAGCTATTCAATTGATTCTGATGCTTAGGAATAAGTATACAAACCGCAGCGCAAAAGAAACAACCAAATAAAGGGTGCCTCGTACAGAAAGCCACAGAATTTCATGCGTTAAGAGAATTTAGTTGCACCTCAAATATCAAATCATATCGCAAATAAAGACATTTTTTAATGTACATTTTTATTTTATAGTGAGATAGAGCTCTAGAATTCTGAGTCCAGCTAGGTTTGGTGGAGGTATAACAGGAATTGATATCAAAAAGTATTATTTTTTTCTATTTACTCATTCTCTTATTTTATGCCTCCGATGGGGTTTTTTTTCGGGGAAAGGTCATTCACAAAACGTGTAATCAGGAAAATAATTGGTTTCCACTTTTTCGAGCAAAAAAATAAAATGATACAATATCATTCAAACCAAAAAATCTATCACATGGATGGAAAACGAAACGATGGATTATTTCATTAGCCTGTGGATGTTAATTGGAAATGCTACTGTACATATTTTTAATTGAAAAATCCGAAGCCTGTCAGTCAAATATTTCTCATCTACGTACGTCCGTCACCGTAATATGCACACCATCAACTGATGCTCTCCAAATTTGCTCTCTAATATCCCCTTGCACATTAACAATTGAGACTATTCAATTAATTACTCCGAAACACCTTCCTCTACGGAAAAAAAGAACTGGCAGCTCCTTTAAAATAACATTCCAACACTTCCTTATTTTTCACACACGTTACGATGGTGGTCCCAGAAGCACCCAACCCAACAAGGAAAACACCAAACATTTGGAAAAAATGTATTTTTTTTCAACATAATTTCCTCTCAGCTCCATACACCATTCCAAGCGATGGTCAATAAGTTTTGATACCCTTTTCATTTCATAATAAGAACTGTCTTGCTCCTCAAAATAGCCATGAAATGCCGACATCACTTCCTTACAGTTGGAAAATCAGTGACTCTCGAGCAACGTCTTCAAGTTTGCGAAAAGAAAATAATCCGAGGGGGCTATATCTGGCGAATAGGGTGCGTGAGGTAGCAGTTCTAACTTAACTTTATGATTTTTAGCCATTGCAATAACGGTTTCGTGAGCTAGTGCATTTTCTTCATAAAACAACACTTTCTTCTTGGGCAAATGTGGCCGCCTTTTCTTGATTTATTCGATTAAACGTTGCCATAAGTCCACATTATACTCGCCGTTGATAGTTTGTCCATTTTCAAGATAGTCAATGACAATTATTCCACGCGGATCCCAAAAAACCGACGCCATGACCTTGCCTGCAGTTGAAACGGTCTTCGCCTTCTTTGGAGTAAATTTTCCCTTTTGAATCCATTGATTTGATTGCTCTTTTGTCTCGGGTGTGAAGTAATGGACCCATGTTTCATCCACGGTAATGAAACGGTGCAAAAATTGTTCTTTGTTGCAGTGAAACGTTGCTAAACACTCAATTGAAATATCTTCACGACACTGGTCTTGCTCGAATGTGACCAAACACGGCACTCATTTTGCTCACAGCTTTAGCCATGTCCAAACTTTCAGTGAAAGTGCGATGTACCGCACTTTTTAAACTGCCTACTATGCTTACTAGCTCGCGCATATTCAGTCGTTTAGTATCATACAATCATTTAGCATCACTTTGTGGATTTTCTTACGACCTCGTTTAAAATCTGCTCTCCCATATTTTACTGTGGTAAGCGAAGGAGCAGACGCACTTATACATTGGTTGGGCAGAGGCCTTTCAAATAAAAATATTGTATCACATAGCGAAGATCAATTTTATCCATTTCTCCACAAATTCTCTGAAAACGTTCACTGTTGATGGCTGCTAAACAAAAACTAAAAAACGCAGGGTCTTCAAACTTGAAACATATGCTTTATAGATTGCGTGATTTCATTTCAGGGATATTTTTCAAACAGCTACTGCCATCTCTAGGTCAGGCTGGGTACTTATGGGACCACCCACGTACACTGTCATGCTATATACGCTATAAAGTCGTTGCAGTGCCAGAGAAAGAAACGTAAGGCCCTGGTCCGATTTGTGGACACGGACCTCGGGGCACCCTTCGATTTGCCAATGCTCTATCATTTTCAGGGGTAACAGAACATGCTGTGAAATCTTGGGAAATGATGACGGGTGAATCTCACATCCCGTGGTCTTAGAACTCGGTTAACTCTCCAATCACTAGTTAAACCGATCTTCGGATCGATGTTCTTTTCTTCTCTTCCTTGGGAAAGGTGGCTTGGACAACCGAAAATTCGATAACTAGCGAGTTTCTTTTCTGTTTTGTATTTTCCCGTATTTATGTCTTTGTCCGCTAGTGCGAACTTCAAATATATCATTATTCACATCTGTGAGACTTTTACATAAATAATATACATATATATATATATATATGTATACTATATATGTATATATATATATGATATATGAAATATCATATATGATATATATATATATATATATATATATATATATATATATATATATATATATATATTCACGAAGTTCTCGCGGAAGAGTCCGAATATTTTATAACCCCGTGCCTGTATTTTTCTTCGTCACTTGCCATACGACATACTATACTTTGAAGTAATCCCCATTAGACTAAAGAACTCGCTCCAATCGCGGCTTCCACAATTTAAAGCATTTACCATAGAAGTCAATTTTTGGAATGGTCTCAGGTTTACTAATCTCATTCGTTTCCACTTAGTCAATATTATGCTTCCGGAACCATTTGAGCAGAATTTTCAATCTTGTGAGAACAAAAAAGTCGCAGGAGGCTAGATGGGAATTTTTAGGAGGCCGGTAAAGTTGTGCAATCTTGTATTTTGACAAAAACTGTTACACAAGATTCTATAAATGCTCAAGCGCGTTTTTTGGTAAAAAAAACAGTTGAAGTTCGTAGAAAAAAATACCACCGTTTGCTTCCCTGTTTGTCCTCGAAGTATATATGGATAAACATTTTCAAATCCTGCATGACTCCTATAACGTAAGCATATAATTATATAACTTCATTTTATTCACTTCATCTATTTATATATATATATATCAGAAATTCCTTTGGTATTTTTAATGACATTAATTTTTTGGATAGTGAGGTGAAAGAAAGAGAAAAAACAACTTTGCACTTCCACACACTTTTTTAATATAACACGACCATGGTTTCGATGCTGCGCATCATCTTCCGGAAGATGATGCGCAGCATCGAAACCATGGTCGTGTTATATTAAAAAAGTGTGTGGAAGTGCAAAGTTGTTTTTTCTCTTTCTTTCACCTCACCATGAAAGAATTCCACCAAGTTAAGCCTGAAACTGTTAGATGCTTTTTGGATAGTGTTTTTATGACCTATGGTGCTAATCTACAAAAGGAGAATATTTTCTATGAAAATGTGCAACATAAACAAGGAGGAAGACAAATGGAGTCAAAAAATGATAAAAGAAGAATAAGATTTTAGAATATTTAGAATATCATGTGTGACAGATACACTCTTTAGAAAATCACCATACATGTAATTCGTCCATAAGTTACGCATTAGGAAGCTTAAATTAATTTTTTATTGATTTAATTAAATTTCTGTGATTCATCTAGAAGGAAATAATATAATCCGTTTGATGAAATGTATCACTTACTTTGTTCAATCGAACAATTATAAATCAAAGCAATCATAAATTAACTATTTTCAGGTGTTTACAAAATTATAACGTGAGTGAACGGTAGACAGGGGAAAGAGAGGCTCTGGGGTTTGGTTTTGATTCTTTAGGGGCGTCACAATCTGGCTGCAAGCATTATGTCTCTTTTTGCGGAATCTCGATTTACGCTCGCAGCGAAAAGAGATATATAGCGTTCGCGATACAGTTAAATGACTACCAGACATAACCCATCGTCCCGAACCATTTATAGTGGCCTCGTAGCTGCCACTGGAGGACTTGCGGGGGCGAATATCTTGACGACTCCTCGGGGAGCAATGCATCGCCAGAGGACGGTGAGCGGAGGGCGAGGGGGCGGTAGGACTCCGCGGGCCTCGTTCCCGGCTTGCATTCAACCCCTAACATTCCCGCTCCCTTTACTCCCTCCATATTCCCCTACGGATTTTTCCTATTCCTCGCGTACACTCTCTTTTGATGGGCGAATTAATGAGAAGACGTGGCGTTTGCTCAACCCCCGTTTATCCGTATCCAGATATGACTCTTCGTGCCCGGAGAAGATTCACTGTGGTCACCGTCAGAGGTCGTCGTAAAACATTTTAACAAACAGTGAGCTTGATCGGTCGCTTTGCGTCCCGGCTCGTGGCCGCTCCTAGTATTCCCTATTCTGCAAACTTCCCTCCTCCATTCCCGCTTCATCTCGCGGCTGCCGCTCACACCGTAGTTGGTTTTTATTATGCTAATTCGTCTCCGGTTCTTTGCTGTGAGTTTTTATTTCGGTCACGTTGGGCATAGAGGGAAGGGGAGCGATGTCCCTTGCTCTCTACGGCATACATGTCGCCTAAATAAGTTCACGTGTTCATGACGCACGCTTAATGTTTTGGGCCTAAACCGAAGATAGACAATTACTGTTTGACCGCTATTTGCGTTAATTCTCCCATCGTCCAAAACTTCGGATAGGACACGTGGATGATGAAGGAACAAGACTCCATCCCCTCGAGTGGTAACACCGCGCAAGTAATTAAGCCAAAAGTGATTACTCCCGGAGTGTGAGAGTGCTTGTTTTGCATTTGTGCTCGCGATAAATAGCGGATACCCACGTTCTTATGAGTGATTTCCTGCTATGGACCAGAAAGCGCCGCGTGTTTTTTTCTGACTGGAATGAGACTTGATTTTGTACTAATGGGGAACTTTGTGTGCAACTTAAAAACATTATTTCATCGTGGCTACACGCGGAACAGCTTTGGCGCGTGCAAGGATAGGTATGTAATTCAGTTCTGCCCGCCATGCTTTTGTGGACGCGTTGTGTTTATGTATATGCATATACACACCCATATATATACGTATATACACCCACACGTATGTGTATGTATATATATGTGTTTATATATATATATATATGTTTATATATATATAAACACATTTAGATTTTTAAAACATAGAAACACAAAGAAAGGACACTCACATATGTATTTTTGATGTTTCGACGGCACGACCGTCGTCATCTGAATCTGCCGACGACCGTGCCGTGTACGTTTTAAAAATCTGCATCGGTGTTTTATATATTTGTGCTTCGCTGAAGAGCGTTCCATTTCGAAGATATATGTATGCATACAACGACACACGCACGCATTACAAAATTCAGTGGCGGGATATATATATATATATATATATATATATTTATATTTATGTATATATATATATATATATATATATATATATATATATATATATATATACATTCAAACACGAAATCCCGCCAAACGGCGAATAAATACTCATATATACAGAAACAGATATAAGGAAACGGGATAGGAACACATATAAAGGACGAACACAATAGAGGTGGGGAAGGCGGAATCGAACGGATCACAAGAGTAAAAATATTTCCTCAACCGGGACTCGAACACCGGATCTTTCCACTTGCCGGGCGGATGCTCTTAACCACTTGAGCTATCGAGGATAGTCAATTTACCCTGAGATCCGTGGGTCTAATATGTCGCCAAGCGCCCCGATTCTTTCAGCCAAGAGATGGCGTCAGGGGGCTGTTTCACCCACCAAAGGTATATATAAGGTACCAAAGGTATACCAAAGGTAATATATATATATATATATATATATTAATATTAAGTTAGCACAAGTGGACGAAGACAAAAACAATGAAACACAAAAAAAGCACCTCACTATGTTTCGAATTTTCGGTCGTCCACGGTACCTTTCTCCAGAGAGAAAAGGGCAGAAATCTGAGAAGGACTGAATGGAGTTGTGCGAGTGTCAAAAAATAAGAGAAACTAGTTTATTTGATAGTTAAATGACTAGAGCTTGGGCCCGTAAACTTGACCATCCGTGGTTTAATCCCAGTCAAGGAAACATTTTTATACTTGTGATCTGTTTAATTCCACCTTCTCCACCGTTCACGTGTTTGACTTTAATATGCATTCTACGAGTATCTCGTATCTCCTTTCCTTATATCCGCATCAATTGAATGAATGATTGTCACCATGTGGTGGGTTATCGTGTTTGAATGCGTATTTAATCAATGTGACTTGTTGCTTTCTTCTGGCTATGAGTGACATGAAACGCGCTGTTCCTATACTTTATGGCATTGTATGATTGCTTTCCCTACTATCTTTTCCTCTTAAGTCCTCGTCAATTTCTCCTTTGATGGATAAAATAGCTTCCAAACACCATATTCTTGCCAAAGAATCGAGAGCAAGTGGTTGCATTAACCCTTTTGAAGAATTCGAAGAGAAATTTACGTTTCTCCGATAGTTTAATGGCTAGAGCATCAGCCTGGCCGCGGCTCCAATTCCGGTCAAATAAACCTATTTACAATTGTGATCCGCTCGATTCCACATTCCTCAAAACTCCTGTGTTCCTGCGTTCGTACTTTACATATCTTTCTACCGCTTTTTATTATATCTGCATCCATGTAAACGGATAGATGTTTTCCAATTGGCAGGTTGACGTGTATGAATGCAAAACACGTACTCAAACACAAAAACCCGCCATATCTGTGTTCGTCTTTCAAATGTGTTCCTATTCCTTTTCCTTATATCTGTAACCATGTGAATGAATATATGTATGTATGTACATGTATTATATATTATATAAATAAATATATATATATACCACCATAATCATAATAATCAACCCGAAGGTCGGTTTAGTAGGTGATGGTAGAGTTCACCCAGTACTAAGCCCTATACGGTGTGTGAAATTCACACGTCAGGGTAGGGGGGCCGTTTCCTTTCCCTGTGCCGGTTATGGTTTTCCAGGAAGACCTGGTACCCGAAAAATCACTTCATCTTGGGTAGAGCTACAGGTGCCCAGAGACTTGCTCGGGAATCGAGCCCGGGACCCTCTGGTCAGCAGTCCAACACTGGACTACCGCGACCTCCTATACATATTATATAAATATAAATATATATATATACACACACATATATGTGTGTGTGTGTGTGTGTGTGTGTGTGCCTGTGTATCTCTGTAGGGGGTGTGTCATATGAAGAATGATAGGCGGGGATGTAATTAGTTTGAAATCTCTTGTGACCTTCGTGCGTGACTGGAGTCGCGTGGGAAGCCGAGTTACCACCTCGACTAAGTCCTCTGCATCGAGTGCTAGCCTCCGTAACCGGCAGGGGAGTGGCGTCATCGCTTCCTCCTCTGCCTACCTTACCCTGCCGGGCCTGCCAACGCTTATCTTTCACTTGTAGCGCCCCAGGGAAATCATTACTCTGCCCCGCTAGAGCGCATGAAACCAAGCTCTGAATTCGTCCCATTTCCTCATGTCAGCGAAACAATACGTCACGCTCTGGTGGGACCCCCTTGGGTGACGTCTTAAAATGTCCCCACTCGCGCGGAGATGAGAAACATTCGAAAAAGCGATCCCTTATGAGGGGGGCCATGTTTATTCTTTTGCCACTCTCCTCAGGATGCAAACTAAGGATTTCCAGAGTCGCCCACTTCTACTGGCGGGGTTTGTTTGCATTATTTAATTTCAGATTTTGCACTCATTATCATTAAGGAAAACTGACATCATTTCCTATCCTTTGGAGTCCATCAACGACTTATGGATCGTAAGGTCTTAATTAATTTGGTAAGCCTCCTGAATACGTCATTGAATATTAAAGCCATTAACCTCTGTTTTGACATATTTGGAAGCAGTTTGGTTAAAACATTTTACATGCTCCTATGTCCACTGACAGACGAGACCTACCATCACTTTATTGTGTCTATTGACTAAAATCTACTTCATGAAGTTTTCTCCGGTCTTCCACCAGGTCATGGGTTCCATATTGGCCGACGTTTCGATGCCCGACTCGTGCATCGTCCTCAGGGCCATCTACCAAGAGGACGATGCACGAATCGGGCATCGAAACGTAGGCCAATATGGGACCCCTGACCCGGTGGAAGACCCGAGAAAACTTCATGAAGCAAATACTCCGGGAAAGCACCAGATTCGACTAGATCTAGTAAAAATTATTTAAAAAATTAATGTATGACCATATATATACAGTACATGTATATACAACTATATAAAAACCATAAACAAAGTAATCAACCCCAAGGTCGGTTTGGTAGGTGATGATGGAGTTCACCAAATACTAAGCCCGACGGCGTGTGAAATTCAAAAATCAGGGTAGGGGGGCCAGTTCCTTTCCCTGTGCCGGTTATGGTTTCCCAGGAATATCTAGTAGCCGAAAAATCACATAGCTTGGGTGGAGCTGCAGGTGCCCAGAGACTTGCTAGGGAAGTGAATCCAGGACCGGACGCTGTACCCCCTGGACTACCGCGACCCACCCATATATATATATATATATATATATATATATATATATATATATATATATATATATATATATATATATAACACTTTTTGAAAGTCTCACGGACGTGAATAATAATGTATAACACTTAGCATTAGTGGACACAGACAAAAACACAGAAATACACAAAAAAGAGACTCACTATTTTTCGAATTTTCGGTGGTCGTTGCCACCTTTATCAAGGAAGAGAGGGACAGAACTGAAGGGAATACGAGGGCTGGAGCGATGGATGGAAGGGGAAGGTGGGGAGAGAATTCCGACGGGACGGGTTTGGAGGGGCAGCGTTAGAAGGGTGGGGAAAATGTAGAAGGTGATGGGGGTGGAAGGGGGATGAAAATATAATTAGAGCAGGGTAATTAGTGCCTAATATTGATTCCTGGCCAGTTCCAGGACTCCAAGAGCCAGATAAAGGATTGCTCTAATGTCTTGAGTTTCAGTGGAGGATCAGAGGGTGGGAGGGATGCTATGATAGATACACTATAGCATTTATGAAAGGGAGTGTTGGCACACGCCTCCGAACACAACACTCCCTTTGATAAATGCTATAGTGTATCCATCATAGCATCCCTCCCACCCTCTGATCCTCCACTGAAACTCAAGACATTAGAGCAATCCTTCATCTGGCTCTTGGAGTTGGACTTGAGTAGGATGATGGATTTTGTGTTTTGTTAGGAGTAATAAAATATTTGTTTGGTAGTTGTTTCCATCCAAAAACCTACCTTAACCGGTAGATTACCTTAAAAAAAAATATATATATATATATATTTTTTTTTTCAGGTAATCTACCAGTTAAGGTAGGTTTTTGGATGGACACAGCTACTAAATAAATATTTTGTGTGACTCCTTACAAAACACAAAATCCAGTATCCTACTCTACATTAGGTCCCTCTTCATCACTGAGTACATTCTTCCTCCCTTCATTCCGTCCAACATCCCTCTCCTGCTCCTTCCCTTTCCTCGTTTGCATAACATTGTCCCCTCTATTACTCCTTCAATAACCCACTGCCGGTCAAGGCCCCCTGCATCCACTTTTCCTGCCTCCACAGGATTACTCCCAACGAACCCTTCTCTTCGCCCATCATACCAAGTACTTCCTCATTTGTTTTCCGCTTTTCCCATGTCACCTTCTTCATTCTTTTCCACTCTCACATTTAAAAAGCCTCCAGTCTACGTCTATCCTCCTGCTTCAATGACCCCATTTCCGCGCCGTACATAGCTACGCTCCATATCAACGTTTTTAGGAGTCTTTTCTTAATATCCTTACCCAGCGTCCCTGTCATCAACTCCCTCCTCCTTGTGAAAGCCTCTTTGCCTAGTGCAATTCTTCTCCTTACGTCCCTAGTACTTTGACCGTGTTGGTCCAAAACAGTTCGGAGATACGTCAGTTGTTGTACCTACTCAAGTTTTGCCCTCCCATTTTAGTGTTTAGCTTAGCCTTTTTCTTTCTAGAAAATCGCACAACCTATGTTTTATTAATATTGATTCTCATCCTATACCTGTCGCACTGAATTTCCAATACACTCAGCAATGCTTGCAACCCCTTGGCTGACTGACAAACTAAAGCTTGATCATCAGCGAGCCTATGTGATTTTACGAATTCTCCGCCCACTTTCATTCCTATCTCCAGTTCTTCCCATGCCTCTTTATTATGTCCTCCACATAAACGTTGAAAAGCACCGGAAATGGGCAACCCTGCCCATCATGACTCCCCGTTACCCACTCGCACCTGAGCAGTCTGAGACATGTACAGGTTGCGGATTAGCCTCCTTTCCCTCCAGTCTATTCCCATTTTCTGCAATATACTCATTAGTTTTCCCCAATGCACTCTATCAAACACTTTTTCGAAATCTACGAAACAGGCAAATACCTCCTAGTTGTGTTCTATATTCCTCTCGATTAATAAACTCATTACTCAAATGGCATCACGCGTACCTCTCTCCTTCCTAAACCCAAACTGGTCATCGCGTAAGTAATCATTAGCTCTACTCTCTATCCTTTTTTTATGATCCTGAGAATAACTTTAGCTGCGTGGGATATCAAACTTATTGTCCTGTAGTCCTCACATGATGTAGCCTTTACCTTTTTCGGAATAGGAACTAACCCTGATCTCACAAAGCCTTCCGGCCAGATTCCTTCCTCATAGATACTACGAATCAGCCCATATACCCTCTTCCTCCCGCATTTTCCTAACATGGTAGTAGTTGAGCAGAAATGGTATCCACCCCCACTTCCTTATTGAGTTTCATATCCGTTAATGTCCTTTCTATCTCATCGTCGAGTATGCCTGGACCTAAGCTATCTTCCTCTACGTCATGTTCCTTTTCTATGTCTGACTTTGTTGGTCTAGGTTCTTTACTATACAGTTCTTCCATGTATTATTTCCATCTCTCTTGTATCTTTCCTGTATCAACTATTACCTTACCCGACTTATCTCTAACTGTTAGCATAGCTCTCCGTTTCTTACTTCCCGATAAAGATTTAACTTTGCTGTACAGCGCACCGATTTCACCCTTCCTCTGCAGACTTTCCATATCCTCGCACTGCGTCTTCCACCATGCTTCTTTCGCTTTATTTGTTGCCCGCCTCAATTTATTGTTTAACTCTTTGTACTTCATTTTGCCCAACTCTGTATTTACATTCTTCCATTTTCGCCGCTCATCCATCTTTGTAATCATCTCATCCGTGATCCATGGTTTCCTAGTCCTTTAAGCGTTAACGGTTCCAATAGTGTCTTTTGCGGCTTAAAACAACCCTTTCTTGATACTTTCCCATTTTTCTTCGATAGTACTTAGCTCTTTACCATCCTTCGTGATTTCCTCTACCGCCTGTTTGTATTCCTTCCTTTTCAAACCATTTAATGCTTCTACATTCCATTTTCTAACTCGCCGCCCCTGCCTTATCTTTTTGAAAGGGACGTTACATTTCATAACAACTAAATTGTGGTCAGAGTCCGCATCCGCTCCCGGGAAGCTGTGCGAATTTATCATACTGTTCCTAAACCTGTGTCTTACAAGGATATAATCTAGCTGATACCTTTCTGTGTCACCTGGCATTTTACATGTACACCTGCGTCTTTTGTGGTGTCTAAACCAGGTGTTGGTGATGACTAACCGCTGTCTCATTCAGGGCTCAACTGCTTTCTCCCTGCGGTCATTCCTCGTGCCTAAACCGATCCCCCATCACTATCAAATGTGTCCCTGCAGGAACACACGCGATCATGTCCTCTAACTGATCGTATATCCTGTCCATCTCTTCTTCCTTGTGGTTGCTCGGTGGCATGTATACCTGAATAATAATCAAGTTCGTCGGTTCTGCTTTTAGCTCTATTGGTAATAATCTATTCGTTACATGGTCTATGTTGACTACGCTTCTTCCTACCGCTTCATTTAATACTATGGTAACCCCTTGTTGGCTCTCGTCCCCGCCGCTGTATAATATTCTATGCTTATCACTCCAGTAATCCCCGATATCTTTCCATCTCACCTCGCATGGACCTAAAATATCTATATTTCCCCTTTCCATCTCTCGCTTAACATTCTCTAAATTCCCTGTCCTTATCATTTTCGTAACATTCCCCGTTCCCATTCTAACTAATGTGGTATTCTCCTGCGTCTTCTGTTCAGCTGCTGCTGGTTTCCCTTGCAAGGGTTTCTTGGGATGACGACCGCGGAAGCCTTGCCTCCCCCGCTGCCGGGCACGACACACGGCCGATTGGGCCGAGCCCCGTAGTTGCCAGGACTCAAAATCTCTGTATATTCCATCATGGTAATCTTAGGAATGTGGTTGTGTGTAGAAGTGAGGTGGTTTCCCGTTGCCTTCCTCAATAGTCTTTTTAACGTGACACCATCACTTACTGGCCGCCCCACTGGGGTCAGACGCCATTGCAGCCGCCTCACTGAGGAACACACGCTGCGAGGACTACCTTTCGTCTGGCTCCTAACCTTCGACTTATCTGGCATGGGCGACCCTACCAGGAGCAATTATTATTACTCCCGCCAGCACAGCTCTAGGGGTCATCGGAACGCACAAGCCCTTCCACCACGTCAAGGTTGTAGTCCGGGGAAGGATATATATATATATATATATATATATATATATATATATATATATATATATATATATACTCATATATACAGAAACATATATAAGGAAAAGGGATAGGAACACGTATAAAGGACGAACACAATAGAGGTGGGGAAGGCGGAATCGAACGGATCACAAGAGTAAAAATTCTTCCGATTCCGCCTTCCCCACCTCTATTGTGTTCGTCCTTTATACGTGTTCCTATCCCTTTTCCTTATATATGTTTCTGTATATATGAGTATTTATTCGCCGTTTGGCGGGATTTCGTGTTTGAATGTGTATTTGGCCAATGTGGCTCATCTCTTTCTTCTGGCTATGCGTGCCACGGAACGCACTGTTCTTTTCCTGTATGATGTTGTATGAATTCTAACCACTGTCCTTTCCTCTTGTGTATTGTCTATTTCTCCTTTGGTGGGTGAAACAGCCCCCTGACGCCATCTCTTGGCTAAAAAGAATCGGGGCGCTTGGCGACATATAAGACCCACGGATCTCAGGGTAAATTACATATCCTCGATAGCTCAAGTGGTTAAGAGCATCCGCCCGGCAAGTGGAAAGATCCGGTGTTCGAGTCCCGGTTGAGGAAATATTTTTACTCTTGTGATCCGTTCGATTCCGCCTTCCCCACCTCTATTGTGTTCGTCCTTTATACGTGTTCCTATCCCTTTTCCTTATATATGTTTCTGTATATATGAGTATTTATTCGCCGTTTGGCGGGATTTCGTGTTTGAATGTGTATTTGGCCAATGTGGCTCATCTCTTTCTTCTGGCTATGCGTGCCACGGAACGCACTGTTCTTTTCCTGTATGATGTTGTATGAATTCTAACCACTGTCCTTTCCTCTTGTGTATTGTCTATTTCTCCTTTGGTGGGTGAAACAGCCCCCTGACGCCATCTCTTGGCTAAAAAGAATCGGGGCGCTTGGCGACATATAAGACCCACGGATCTCAGGGTAAATTACATATCCTCGATAGCTCAAGTGGTTAAGAGCATCCGCCCGGCAAGTGGAAAGATCCGGTGTTCGAGTCCCGGTTGAGGAAATATTTTTACTCTTGTGATCCGTTCGATTCCGCCTTCCCCACCTCTATTGTGTTCGTCCTTTATACGTGTTCCTATCCCTTTTCCTTATATATGTTTCTGTATATATGAGTATTTATTCGCCGTTTG